>NW_027276140.1:12500-20000 GCF_030028105.1 Mobula birostris
GTTTCTAGAGCGTTGTCAGGCCCGGCCGGCCGGGTTAGCGGCTTGCCAGACCCAACTTGACGAAATTCAGTGCGGCGCGGGTAAACGGCGGGAGTGACTATGACTCTCTTAAGGTAAGGAGGGGGGCCCATGGGCCAGCAAGGAGTTTCTGATGAACCTCGGCCGGGACATTTTGACGGCGGGGCAAGAACTAGTTGTTATTGAGGGCGAAGGGTTTGTCCTCAGCGGGTTGATTGTCGAATTGTCGGGACTGCCGGGCCGGTTAGCGATTTGCCCGGCCGGCTTGGTTAACCATTAGCCCGAGCCGGGTTGGTTACCGAATTGTCTGGGTTGGGCTTGGTTAACCATTTGCCCGGGCCGGGTTGGTTAGCGAATTGCCATGGTTGGGTTGGTTATCGAATTGTCGGGTTTGGGCTTGGTTAACGATTTGCCCGAGCAGGGTGGGTGAACGCATTGTCAGGAGCGTGCGCGGTTGGTTCACGAAACTGCCTGTTCCGGGTTTCTAGAGCGTTGTCAGGCCCGGCCGGCCGGGTTAGCGGCTTGCCAGACCCAACTTGACGAAATTCAGTGCGGCGCGGGTAAACGGCGGGAGTAACTATGACTCTCTTAAGGTATATAAGGAGGGGGGCCCATGGGCCAGGAAGGAGTTTCTGATGAACATCGGCCGGGACATTTTGACGGCGGGGCAAGACGTCGTTGTTATTGAGGGTGAAGGGTTTGTCCTCAGCTGGTTGATTGTCGAATAGTCGGGGCTGCCGGGCCGGTTACCGATTTGCCCGGCCGGCTTGGTTAACCATTTGCCCGAGCCGGGTTGGTTAATGAATTGCCATGGCCGGGTTGGTTAACGCAGTTTCAGGGTTGGGCTTGATTAACGATTTGCCCGAGCAGGGTTGGCTAACGCATTGTCAGGAGCGTGCGCGGTTGGTTCACGAAACTGCCTGTTCCGGGTTTCTAGAGCGTTGTCAGGCCCGGCCGGCCGGGGTAGCGGGTTGCCAGACCCAACTTGACGAAATTCAGTGCGGCGCGGGTAAACGGCGGGAGTAACTATGACTCTCTTAAGGTAAGGAGGGGGGCCCATGGGCCAGCAAGGAGTTTCTGATGAACCTCGGCCGGGACATTTTGACGGCGGGGCAAGAACTAGTTGTTATTGAGGGCGAAGGGTTTGTCCTCAGCTGGTTGATTGTCGAATAGTCGGGGCTGCCGGGCCGGTTACCGATTTGCCCGGCCGGCTTGGTTAACCATTTGCCCGGGCCGGGTTGGTTAACGAATTGTCAGGTTTGGGCTTGGTTAACCATTTGCCCGGGCCGGGTTGGTTAGCGAATTGTCATGGTTGGGTTGGTTAACGAATTGTCGGGTTTGGGCTTGGTTAACGATTTGCCCGAGCAGGGTGGGTGAACTCATTGTCAGGAGCGTGCGCAGTTGGTTCACGAAACTGCCTGTTCCGGGTTTCTAGAGCGTTGTCAGGCCCGGCCGGCCGGGTTAGCGGCTTGCCAGACCCAACTTGACGAAATTCAGTGCGGCGCGGGTAAACGGCGGGAGTAACTATGACTCTCTTAAGGTAAGGAGGGGGGCCCATGGGCCAGCAAGGAGTTTCTGATGAACCTCGGCCGGGACATTTTGACGGCGGGGCAAGAACTAGTTGTTATTGAGGGCGAAGGGTTTGTCCTCAGCGGGTTGATTGTCGAATTGTCGGGACTGCCGGGCCGGTTAGCGATTTGCCCGGCCGGCTTGGTTAACCATTTGCCCGAGCCGGGTTGGTTACCGAATTGTCTGGGTTGGGCTTGGTTAACCATTTGCCCGGGCCGGGTTGGTTAGCGAATTGCCATGGTTGGGTTGGTTATCGAATTGTCGGGTTTGGGCTTGGTTAACGATTTGCCCGAGCAGGGTGGGTGAACGCATTGTCAGGAGCGTGCGCGGTTGGTTCACGAAACTGCCTGTTCCGGGTTTCTAGAGCGTTGTCAGGCCCGGCCGGCCGGGTTAGCGGCTTGCCAGACCCAACTTGACGAAATTCAGTGCGGCGCGGGTAAACGGCGGGAGTAACTATGACTCTCTTAAGGTATATAAGGAGGGGGGCCCATGGGCCAGGAAGGAGTTTCTGATGAACATCGGCCGGGACATTTTGACGGCGGGGCAAGACGTCGTTGTTATTGAGGGTGAAGGGTTTGTCCTCAGCTGGTTGATTGTCGAATAGTCGGGGCTGCCGGGCCGGTTACCGATTTGCCCGGCCGGCTTGGTTAACCATTTGCCCGGGCCGGGTTGGTTAACGAATTGTCAGGGTTGGGCTTGGTTAACCATTTGCCCGGGCCGGGTTGGTTAGCGAATTGCCATGGTTGGGTTGGTTAACGAATTGTCGGGTTTGGGCTTGGTTAACGACTTGACCGTGCAGGGTTGGTTAACGCCTTGTCAGGAGCGTGCGCGGTTGGTTCACGAAACTGCCTGTTCCGGGTTTCTAGAGCATTGTCAGGCCCGGCCGGCCGGGTTAGCGGCTTGCCAGACCCAACTTGACGAAATTCAGTGCGGCGCGGGTAAACGGCGGGAGTAACTATGACTCTCTTAAGGTAAGGAGGGGGGCCCATGGGCCAGCAAGGAGTTTCTGATGAACCTCGGCCGGGACATTTTGACGGCGGGGCAAGAACTAGTTGTTATTGAGGGCGAAGGGTTTGTCCTCAGCTGGTTGATTGTCGAATTGTCGGGACTGCCGGGCCGGTTACCGATTTGCCCGGCCGGCTTGGTTAACCATTTGCCCGAGCCGGGTTGGTTACCGAATTGTCAGGGTTGGGCTTGGTTACCCATTTGCCCGAGCCGGGTTGGTTAATGAATTGCCATGGCCGGGTTGGTTAACGCAGTTTCAGGGTTGGGCTTGATTAACGATTTGCCCGAGCAGGGTTGGCTAACGCATTGTCAGGAGCGTGCGCGGTTGGTTCACGAAACTGCCTGTTCCGGGTTTCTAGAGCGTTGTCAGGCCCGGCCGGCCGGGTTAGCGGCTTGCCAGACCCAACTTGACGAAATTCAGTGCGGCGCGGGTAAACGGCGGGAGTAACTATGACTCTCTTAAGGTAAGGAGGGGGGCCCATGGGCCAGCAAGGAGTTTCTGATGAACATCGGCCGGGACATTTTGACGGCGGGGCAAGACGTAGTTGTTATTGAGGGTGAAGGGTTTGTCCTCAGCTGGTTGATTGTCGAATAGTCGGGGCTGCCGGGCCGGTTACCGATTTGCCCGGCCGGCTTGGTTAACCATTTGCCCGGGCCGGGTTGGTTAACGAATTGTCAGGTTTGGGCTTGGTTAACCATTTGCCCGGGCCGGGTTGGTTAGCGAATTGTCATGGTTGGGTTGGTTAACGAATTGTCGGGTTTGGGCTTGGTTAACGATTTGCCCGAGCAGGGTGGGTGAACACATTGTCAGGAGCGTGCGCAGTTGGTTCACGAAACTGCCTGTTCCGGGTTTCTAGAGCGTTGTCAAGCCCGGCCGGCCGGGTTAGCGGCTTGCCAGACCCAACTTGACGAAATTCAGTGCGGCGCGGGTAAACGGCGGGAGTAACTATGACTCTCTTAAGGTAAGGAGGGGGGCCCATGGGCCAGCAAGGAGTTTCTGATGAACCTCGGCCGGGACATTTTGACGGCGGGGCAAGAACTAGTTGTTATTGAGGGCGAAGGGTTTGTCCTCAGCGGGTTGATTGTCGAATTGTCGGGACTGCCGGGCCGGTTAGCGATTTGCCCGGCCGGCTTGGTTAACCATTTGCCCGAGCCGGGTTGGTTACCGAATTGTCAGGGTTGGGCTTGGTTAACCATTTGTCCGAGCCGGGTTGGTTAATGAATTGCCATGGCCGGGTTGGTTAACGCAGTTTCAGGGTTGGGCTTGGTTAACGATTTGCCCGAGCAGGGTGGGTGAACGCATTGTCAGGAGCGTGCGCGGTTGGTTCACGAAACTGCCTGTTCCGGGTTTCTAGAGCATTGTCAGGCCCGGCCGGCCGGGTTAGCGGCTTGCCAGACCCAACTTGACGAAATTCAGTGCGGCGCGGGTAAACGGCGGGAGTAACTATGACTCTCTTAAGGTAAGGAGGGGGGCCCATGGGCCAGCAAGGAGTTTCTGATGAACATCGGCCGGGACATTTTGACGGCGGGGCAAGACGTCGTTGTTTTTGAGGGCGAAGGGTTTGTCCTCAGCTGGTTGATTGCCGAATTGTCGGGACTGCCGGGCCGGTTAACGATTTGCCCGGCCGGCTTGGTTAACCATTTGCCCGAGCCGGGTTGGTTAGTGAATTGCCATGGCCGGGTTGGTTAACGCAGTTTCAGGGTTGGGCTTGATTAACGATTTGCCCGAGCAGGGTTGGCTAACGCATTGTCAGGAGCGTGCGCGGTTGGTTCACGAAACTGCCTGTTCCGGGTTTCTAGAGCGTTGTCAGGCCCGGCCGGCCGGGTTAGCGGGTTGCCAGACCCAACTTGACGAAATTCAGTGCGGCGCGGGTAAACGGCGGGAGTAACTATGACTCTCTTAAGGTAAGGAGGGGGGCCCATGGGCCAGGAAGGAGTTTCTGATGAACATCGGCCGGGACATTTTGACGGCGGGGCAAGAACTAGTTGTTATTGAGGGCGAAGGGTTTGTCCTCAGCTGGTTGATTGTCGAATTGTCGGGACTGCCGGGCCGGTTAACGATTTGCCCGGCCGGCTTGGTTAACCATTTGCCCGAGCCGGGTTGGTTAATGAATTGCCATGGCCGGGTTGATTAACGCATTGTCAGGGTTGGGCTTGGTTAACGATTTGCCCGAGCAGGGTGGGTGAACGCATTGTCAGGAGCGTGCGCGGTTGGTTCACGAAACTGCCTGTTCCGGGTTTCTAGAGCGTTGTCAGGCCCGGCCGGCCGGGTTAGCGGGTTGCCAGACCCAACTTGACGAAATTCAGTGCGGCGCGGGTAAACGGCGGGAGTGTTGGTTAACGAATTGTCAGGGTTGGGCTTGGTTAAGCATTTGCCCGAGCCGGGTTGGTTAGCGAATTGCCATGGTTGGGTTGGTTAAGGAATTGTCGGGTTTGGGCTTGGTTAACGACTTGACCGTGCAGGGTTGGTTAACGAATTGTCGGGGTTGGGCTTGGTTAACGATTTGCCCGAGCAGGGTTGGTTAGCGAATTGTCAAGGGTTCGGCTTGGTTAACGACTTGACCGTGCAGGGTTGGTTAGCCCATTGTCAGGAGCGTGCGCGGTTGGTTCACGAAACTGCCTGTTCCGGGTTTCGAGAGCGTTGTCAGGCCCGGCCGGCCGGGTTAGCGGCTTGCCAGACCCAACTTAACGAAATTCATTGCAGCGCGGGTAATCGGCGGGAGTCGCTTGGTTAACGTTATGGCCGGGCCAGGCTGGTTAATCAATTGTCCAGGCCCGGTTGGTTACCCAATTGGCCAGGCCGGGGTGGATAACGAATTGGCCAGTCTCGGTTGGTTAACCAATTGCCCGGGCCGGGCCGGGTTGGTTAACGAATTGTCCGGGTCAGACTGGTTAACGAATTGGCATGTCCGAGTAGGTTAACGAATTGCCAGAGCCAGCTTGGTTAACGAATTGTCCGGCTGGGTTGGTGCACTCATTGCCAGGACAGGGTTGTTTAATGAATTGTCCGTTCCCAGTTGGTTCACGAATTGGCAAGGCCAGGGTGGTTAAGGAATTGTCCGGGCCAGGTTGGTTAACGAATTGCCCGTCCTGGCTGGTTAACGAATTGTCAGGGTCAGGTTGGTTAACGAATTGCCATGGCCGTGTAGGTTAACGAATTGCCAGAGCCAGCTTGGTTAACGAATTGTCCGGCCGCGTTGGTTAACGAATTGTCCGTTCCCAGTTGGTTCACGAATTGGCAAGGACAGGGTGGTTAACGAATTGTCCGGCCGGGCTGGTGCACTCATTGCCAGGACAGGGTTGGTTACCGAATTGTCCGTTCCCAGTTGGTTCACGAATTGGAAAACCAGGGTGGTTAAAGTATTGTCCGGGCCTGGTTGGTTAACGAATTGCCCGTCCTGGTTGGTTAACGAATTGTCCGGGTCAGGTTAGTTAACGAATTGCCAGGGTCTGGTTGGTTACCGAATTGTCCGGCCGGGTTGGTGCACTCATTGCCAGGACAGGGTTGGTTGACGAATTGCCCGTCCTGGTTGGTTAACGAATTGCCAGGGTCTGGTTGGTTACCGAATTGTCCGGCCGGGTTGGTGCACTCATTGCCAGGACAGGGTTGGTTGACGAATTGCCCGTCCTGGTTGGTTCACGAATTGCCAGGGTCTGGTTGGTTACCGAATTGTCCGGCCGGGTTGGTGCACTCATTGCCAGGACAGGGTTGGTTAACGAATTGTCAGGGTCAGGTTGGTTAACGAATTGCCATGGCCGGGTAGGTTAACGAATTGCCAGAGCCAGCTTGGTTAACGAATTGTCCGGCCGGGTGGTTAACGAATTGTCCCGGCCAGGTTGGTTAACGAATTGCCAGAGCCAGCTTGGTTAACGAATTGTCCGGCCGGGTTGGTGCACTCATTGCCAGGACAAGGTTGGTTAACGAATTGCCCGGTTCCGAATGGTTAACGAATTGCCCGGTCCCGTTCGGTTCACGAATTGCCCGCCCGCTGATTGTTAACTTTTCGCACCGGCGGGGGATGGCTTGGGTAACGAGCCTCCAAGATCTGTCGGTTAACCATTTGCCCGGTGGCAATTCGTTAACCAAGTCCGCTCCGGAAGTCTGGATGGGGGTCGGATTTGCCGGCCGAGGCCGACCCGGAGTTCCAGAGGCTCGGCCGCCGGGGTCAGATTCGGCCGCCCCTTTGACACATGCAATTTCTGTACGGGGGCATTGGCGGGGTTCCTGCAGATATATAGGGAGGCCGTTTTCACGAGTTGTTGAAGTATTCGGTAGATGGCACCGGCCTCCCCAATTGGTTAACCCGGGCCACGCGGCAGCTTTTCCGCACGATTCCGAAGATTGCCGGTATGGATTTTCGGACAAATACCCAATTGCGGAAGTCTGTCAGCGGGACCTATTCGCAGGCCCATGCCGGCCGAGGGGCGGCATTTTCCGTATGACTACCGGTGCTCCGGCCGCCGAATGGAAACCTTGCCCGAATGAATTTCTGACAAAGTCCCGAGGCGGGAGCCAGTAAGGGGACGTATTCGGCGGGCCGTGCCGGCCGAGCGGCGGCATTTTCGGAGGGACAACCGCAGGTCCCGCCGTCGATCCGAGACCTTGGCTGAAGAGTCGAAAGTAATCTAAGTCCCGACTCGGAAGTCAGAATGAAGGCGACTTCGGGGCCCTCCTGCCGACCGAGGCGGCCGATCGACGGCGGCACTACCGGAGGGCCGCCCGCCGAGCCAGCCGCGTGCCCTCGGCGCCACGCCGGTTAACCAATTGCCGTCGGAAGCCTGTGAAGGTCGGATCTGCCCCGTCGGGCGGGCCCGAGGTGCCCCGCGACCGGCATGAGCTCCGGGCGTCGTGCCGCCGGTTTGACACATGTCATTGTTGCACGGTCTGTCGCGGCTCTGGTTAACGAG
>NW_027276140.1:32500-42500 GCF_030028105.1 Mobula birostris
GAGTTTCTGGTGAACATCGGCCGGGACATTTTCACGGCGGGGCAAGACGTAGTTGTTATTGAGGGTGAAGGGTTTGTCCTCAGCTGGTTGATTGTCGAATTGTCGGGACTGCCGGGCCGGTTACCGATTTGCCCGGCCGGCTTGGTTAACCATTTGCCCGAGCCGGGTTGGTTAACGAATTGTCAGGGTTGGGCTTGGTTACCCATTTGCCCGAGCCGGGTTGGTTAGCGAATTGCCATGGTTGGGTTGGTTAACGAATTGTCGGGTTTGGGCTTGGTTAACGACTTGACCGTGCAGGGTTGGTTAACGCCTTGTCAGGAGCGTGCGCGGTTGGTTCACGAAACTGCCTGTTCCGGGTTTCTAGAGCGTTGTCAGGCCCGGCCGGCCGGGTTAGCGGCTTGCCAGACCCAACTTGACGAAATTCAGTGCGGCGCGGGTGAACGGCGGGAGTAACTATGACTCTCTTAAGGGTAAGGAGGGGGGCCCATGGGCCAGCAAGGAGTTTCTGATGAACATCGGCCGGGACATTTTGACGGCGGGGCAAGACGTAGTTGTTATTGAGGGTGAAGGGTTTGTCCTCAGCTGGTTGATTGTCGAAAAGTCGGGGCTGCCGGGCCGGTTACCGATTTGCCCGGCCGGCTTGGTTAACCATTTGCCCGGGCCGGGTTGGTTAACGAATTGTCAGGGTTGGGCTTGGTTAACCATTTGCCCGGGCCGGGTTGGTTAGCGAATTGCCATGGCCGGGTTGGTTAACGCAGTTCAGGGTTGGGCTTGATTAACGATTTGCCCGAGCAGGGTTGGCTAACGCATTGTCAGGAGCGTGCGCGGTTGGTTCACGAAACTGCCTGTTCCGGGTTTCTAGAGCGTTGTCAGGCCCGGCCGGCCGGGTTAGCGGCTTGCCAGACCCAACTTGACGAAATTCAGTGCGGCGCGGGTAAACGGCGGGAGTGACTATGACTCTCTTAAGGTAAGGAGGGGGGCCCATGGGCCAGCAAGGAGTTTCTGATGAACCTCGGCCGGGACATTTTGACGGCGGGGCAAGAACTAGTTGTTATTGAGGGCGAAGGGTTTGTCCTCAGCGGGTTGATTGTCGAATTGTCGGGACTGCCGGGCCGGTTAGCGATTTGCCCGGCCGGCTTGGTTAACCATTAGCCCGAGCCGGGTTGGTTACCGAATTGTCTGGGTTGGGCTTGGTTAACCATTTGCCCGGGCCGGGTTGGTTAGCGAATTGCCATGGTTGGGTTGGTTATCGAATTGTCGGGTTTGGGCTTGGTTAACGATTTGCCCGAGCAGGGTGGGTGAACGCATTGTCAGGAGCGTGCGCGGTTGGTTCACGAAACTGCCTGTTCCGGGTTTCTAGAGCGTTGTCAGGCCCGGCCGGCCGGGTTAGCGGCTTGCCAGACCCAACTTGACGAAATTCAGTGCGGCGCGGGTAAACGGCGGGAGTAACTATGACTCTCTTAAGGTATATAAGGAGGGGGGCCCATGGGCCAGGAAGGAGTTTCTGATGAACATCGGCCGGGACATTTTGACGGCGGGGCAAGACGTCGTTGTTATTGAGGGTGAAGGGTTTGTCCTCAGCTGGTTGATTGTCGAATAGTCGGGGCTGCCGGGCCGGTTACCGATTTGCCCGGCCGGCTTGGTTAACCATTTGCCCGAGCCGGGTTGGTTAATGAATTGCCATGGCCGGGTTGGTTAACGCAGTTTCAGGGTTGGGCTTGATTAACGATTTGCCCGAGCAGGGTTGGCTAACGCATTGTCAGGAGCGTGCGCGGTTGGTTCACGAAACTGCCTGTTCCGGGTTTCTAGAGCGTTGTCAGGCCCGGCCGGCCGGGGTAGCGGGTTGCCAGACCCAACTTGACGAAATTCAGTGCGGCGCGGGTAAACGGCGGGAGTAACTATGACTCTCTTAAGGTAAGGAGGGGGGCCCATGGGCCAGCAAGGAGTTTCTGATGAACCTCGGCCGGGACATTTTGACGGCGGGGCAAGAACTAGTTGTTATTGAGGGCGAAGGGTTTGTCCTCAGCTGGTTGATTGTCGAATAGTCGGGGCTGCCGGGCCGGTTACCGATTTGCCCGGCCGGCTTGGTTAACCATTTGCCCGGGCCGGGTTGGTTAACGAATTGTCAGGTTTGGGCTTGGTTAACCATTTGCCCGGGCCGGGTTGGTTAGCGAATTGTCATGGTTGGGTTGGTTAACGAATTGTCGGGTTTGGGCTTGGTTAACGATTTGCCCGAGCAGGGTGGGTGAACTCATTGTCAGGAGCGTGCGCAGTTGGTTCACGAAACTGCCTGTTCCGGGTTTCTAGAGCGTTGTCAGGCCCGGCCGGCCGGGTTAGCGGCTTGCCAGACCCAACTTGACGAAATTCAGTGCGGCGCGGGTAAACGGCGGGAGTAACTATGACTCTCTTAAGGTAAGGAGGGGGGCCCATGGGCCAGCAAGGAGTTTCTGATGAACCTCGGCCGGGACATTTTGACGGCGGGGCAAGAACTAGTTGTTATTGAGGGCGAAGGGTTTGTCCTCAGCGGGTTGATTGTCGAATTGTCGGGACTGCCGGGCCGGTTAGCGATTTGCCCGGCCGGCTTGGTTAACCATTTGCCCGAGCCGGGTTGGTTACCGAATTGTCTGGGTTGGGCTTGGTTAACCATTTGCCCGGGCCGGGTTGGTTAGCGAATTGCCATGGTTGGGTTGGTTATCGAATTGTCGGGTTTGGGCTTGGTTAACGATTTGCCCGAGCAGGGTGGGTGAACGCATTGTCAGGAGCGTGCGCGGTTGGTTCACGAAACTGCCTGTTCCGGGTTTCTAGAGCGTTGTCAGGCCCGGCCGGCCGGGTTAGCGGCTTGCCAGACCCAACTTGACGAAATTCAGTGCGGCGCGGGTAAACGGCGGGAGTAACTATGACTCTCTTAAGGTATATAAGGAGGGGGGCCCATGGGCCAGGAAGGAGTTTCTGATGAACATCGGCCGGGACATTTTGACGGCGGGGCAAGACGTCGTTGTTATTGAGGGTGAAGGGTTTGTCCTCAGCTGGTTGATTGTCGAATAGTCGGGGCTGCCGGGCCGGTTACCGATTTGCCCGGCCGGCTTGGTTAACCATTTGCCCGGGCCGGGTTGGTTAACGAATTGTCAGGGTTGGGCTTGGTTAACCATTTGCCCGGGCCGGGTTGGTTAGCGAATTGCCATGGTTGGGTTGGTTAACGAATTGTCGGGTTTGGGCTTGGTTAACGACTTGACCGTGCAGGGTTGGTTAACGCCTTGTCAGGAGCGTGCGCGGTTGGTTCACGAAACTGCCTGTTCCGGGTTTCTAGAGCATTGTCAGGCCCGGCCGGCCGGGTTAGCGGCTTGCCAGACCCAACTTGACGAAATTCAGTGCGGCGCGGGTAAACGGCGGGAGTAACTATGACTCTCTTAAGGTAAGGAGGGGGGCCCATGGGCCAGCAAGGAGTTTCTGATGAACCTCGGCCGGGACATTTTGACGGCGGGGCAAGAACTAGTTGTTATTGAGGGCGAAGGGTTTGTCCTCAGCTGGTTGATTGTCGAATTGTCGGGACTGCCGGGCCGGTTACCGATTTGCCCGGCCGGCTTGGTTAACCATTTGCCCGAGCCGGGTTGGTTACCGAATTGTCAGGGTTGGGCTTGGTTACCCATTTGCCCGAGCCGGGTTGGTTAATGAATTGCCATGGCCGGGTTGGTTAACGCAGTTTCAGGGTTGGGCTTGATTAACGATTTGCCCGAGCAGGGTTGGCTAACGCATTGTCAGGAGCGTGCGCGGTTGGTTCACGAAACTGCCTGTTCCGGGTTTCTAGAGCGTTGTCAGGCCCGGCCGGCCGGGTTAGCGGCTTGCCAGACCCAACTTGACGAAATTCAGTGCGGCGCGGGTAAACGGCGGGAGTAACTATGACTCTCTTAAGGTAAGGAGGGGGGCCCATGGGCCAGCAAGGAGTTTCTGATGAACATCGGCCGGGACATTTTGACGGCGGGGCAAGACGTAGTTGTTATTGAGGGTGAAGGGTTTGTCCTCAGCTGGTTGATTGTCGAATAGTCGGGGCTGCCGGGCCGGTTACCGATTTGCCCGGCCGGCTTGGTTAACCATTTGCCCGGGCCGGGTTGGTTAACGAATTGTCAGGTTTGGGCTTGGTTAACCATTTGCCCGGGCCGGGTTGGTTAGCGAATTGTCATGGTTGGGTTGGTTAACGAATTGTCGGGTTTGGGCTTGGTTAACGATTTGCCCGAGCAGGGTGGGTGAACACATTGTCAGGAGCGTGCGCAGTTGGTTCACGAAACTGCCTGTTCCGGGTTTCTAGAGCGTTGTCAAGCCCGGCCGGCCGGGTTAGCGGCTTGCCAGACCCAACTTGACGAAATTCAGTGCGGCGCGGGTAAACGGCGGGAGTAACTATGACTCTCTTAAGGTAAGGAGGGGGGCCCATGGGCCAGCAAGGAGTTTCTGATGAACCTCGGCCGGGACATTTTGACGGCGGGGCAAGAACTAGTTGTTATTGAGGGCGAAGGGTTTGTCCTCAGCGGGTTGATTGTCGAATTGTCGGGACTGCCGGGCCGGTTAGCGATTTGCCCGGCCGGCTTGGTTAACCATTTGCCCGAGCCGGGTTGGTTACCGAATTGTCAGGGTTGGGCTTGGTTAACCATTTGTCCGAGCCGGGTTGGTTAATGAATTGCCATGGCCGGGTTGGTTAACGCAGTTTCAGGGTTGGGCTTGGTTAACGATTTGCCCGAGCAGGGTGGGTGAACGCATTGTCAGGAGCGTGCGCGGTTGGTTCACGAAACTGCCTGTTCCGGGTTTCTAGAGCATTGTCAGGCCCGGCCGGCCGGGTTAGCGGCTTGCCAGACCCAACTTGACGAAATTCAGTGCGGCGCGGGTAAACGGCGGGAGTAACTATGACTCTCTTAAGGTAAGGAGGGGGGCCCATGGGCCAGCAAGGAGTTTCTGATGAACATCGGCCGGGACATTTTGACGGCGGGGCAAGACGTCGTTGTTTTTGAGGGCGAAGGGTTTGTCCTCAGCTGGTTGATTGCCGAATTGTCGGGACTGCCGGGCCGGTTAACGATTTGCCCGGCCGGCTTGGTTAACCATTTGCCCGAGCCGGGTTGGTTAGTGAATTGCCATGGCCGGGTTGGTTAACGCAGTTTCAGGGTTGGGCTTGATTAACGATTTGCCCGAGCAGGGTTGGCTAACGCATTGTCAGGAGCGTGCGCGGTTGGTTCACGAAACTGCCTGTTCCGGGTTTCTAGAGCGTTGTCAGGCCCGGCCGGCCGGGTTAGCGGGTTGCCAGACCCAACTTGACGAAATTCAGTGCGGCGCGGGTAAACGGCGGGAGTAACTATGACTCTCTTAAGGTAAGGAGGGGGGCCCATGGGCCAGGAAGGAGTTTCTGATGAACATCGGCCGGGACATTTTGACGGCGGGGCAAGAACTAGTTGTTATTGAGGGCGAAGGGTTTGTCCTCAGCTGGTTGATTGTCGAATTGTCGGGACTGCCGGGCCGGTTAACGATTTGCCCGGCCGGCTTGGTTAACCATTTGCCCGAGCCGGGTTGGTTAATGAATTGCCATGGCCGGGTTGATTAACGCATTGTCAGGGTTGGGCTTGGTTAACGATTTGCCCGAGCAGGGTGGGTGAACGCATTGTCAGGAGCGTGCGCGGTTGGTTCACGAAACTGCCTGTTCCGGGTTTCTAGAGCGTTGTCAGGCCCGGCCGGCCGGGTTAGCGGGTTGCCAGACCCAACTTGACGAAATTCAGTGCGGCGCGGGTAAACGGCGGGAGTGTTGGTTAACGAATTGTCAGGGTTGGGCTTGGTTAAGCATTTGCCCGAGCCGGGTTGGTTAGCGAATTGCCATGGTTGGGTTGGTTAAGGAATTGTCGGGTTTGGGCTTGGTTAACGACTTGACCGTGCAGGGTTGGTTAACGAATTGTCGGGGTTGGGCTTGGTTAACGATTTGCCCGAGCAGGGTTGGTTAGCGAATTGTCAAGGGTTCGGCTTGGTTAACGACTTGACCGTGCAGGGTTGGTTAGCCCATTGTCAGGAGCGTGCGCGGTTGGTTCACGAAACTGCCTGTTCCGGGTTTCGAGAGCGTTGTCAGGCCCGGCCGGCCGGGTTAGCGGCTTGCCAGACCCAACTTAACGAAATTCATTGCAGCGCGGGTAATCGGCGGGAGTCGCTTGGTTAACGTTATGGCCGGGCCAGGCTGGTTAATCAATTGTCCAGGCCCGGTTGGTTACCCAATTGGCCAGGCCGGGGTGGATAACGAATTGGCCAGTCTCGGTTGGTTAACCAATTGCCCGGGCCGGGCCGGGTTGGTTAACGAATTGTCCGGGTCAGACTGGTTAACGAATTGGCATGTCCGAGTAGGTTAACGAATTGCCAGAGCCAGCTTGGTTAACGAATTGTCCGGCTGGGTTGGTGCACTCATTGCCAGGACAGGGTTGTTTAATGAATTGTCCGTTCCCAGTTGGTTCACGAATTGGCAAGGCCAGGGTGGTTAAGGAATTGTCCGGGCCAGGTTGGTTAACGAATTGCCCGTCCTGGCTGGTTAACGAATTGTCAGGGTCAGGTTGGTTAACGAATTGCCATGGCCGTGTAGGTTAACGAATTGCCAGAGCCAGCTTGGTTAACGAATTGTCCGGCCGCGTTGGTTAACGAATTGTCCGTTCCCAGTTGGTTCACGAATTGGCAAGGACAGGGTGGTTAACGAATTGTCCGGCCGGGCTGGTGCACTCATTGCCAGGACAGGGTTGGTTACCGAATTGTCCGTTCCCAGTTGGTTCACGAATTGGAAAACCAGGGTGGTTAAAGTATTGTCCGGGCCTGGTTGGTTAACGAATTGCCCGTCCTGGTTGGTTAACGAATTGTCCGGGTCAGGTTAGTTAACGAATTGCCAGGGTCTGGTTGGTTACCGAATTGTCCGGCCGGGTTGGTGCACTCATTGCCAGGACAGGGTTGGTTGACGAATTGCCCGTCCTGGTTGGTTAACGAATTGCCAGGGTCTGGTTGGTTACCGAATTGTCCGGCCGGGTTGGTGCACTCATTGCCAGGACAGGGTTGGTTGACGAATTGCCCGTCCTGGTTGGTTCACGAATTGCCAGGGTCTGGTTGGTTACCGAATTGTCCGGCCGGGTTGGTGCACTCATTGCCAGGACAGGGTTGGTTAACGAATTGTCAGGGTCAGGTTGGTTAACGAATTGCCATGGCCGGGTAGGTTAACGAATTGCCAGAGCCAGCTTGGTTAACGAATTGTCCGGCCGGGTGGTTAACGAATTGTCCCGGCCAGGTTGGTTAACGAATTGCCAGAGCCAGCTTGGTTAACGAATTGTCCGGCCGGGTTGGTGCACTCATTGCCAGGACAAGGTTGGTTAACGAATTGCCCGGTTCCGAATGGTTAACGAATTGCCCGGTCCCGTTCGGTTCACGAATTGCCCGCCCGCTGATTGTTAACTTTTCGCACCGGCGGGGGATGGCTTGGGTAACGAGCCTCCAAGATCTGTCGGTTAACCATTTGCCCGGTGGCAATTCGTTAACCAAGTCCGCTCCGGAAGTCTGGATGGGGGTCGGATTTGCCGGCCGAGGCCGACCCGGAGTTCCAGAGGCTCGGCCGCCGGGGTCAGATTCGGCCGCCCCTTTGACACATGCAATTTCTGTACGGGGGCATTGGCGGGGTTCCTGCAGATATATAGGGAGGCCGTTTTCACGAGTTGTTGAAGTATTCGGTAGATGGCACCGGCCTCCCCAATTGGTTAACCCGGGCCACGCGGCAGCTTTTCCGCACGATTCCGAAGATTGCCGGTATGGATTTTCGGACAAATACCCAATTGCGGAAGTCTGTCAGCGGGACCTATTCGCAGGCCCATGCCGGCCGAGGGGCGGCATTTTCCGTATGACTACCGGTGCTCCGGCCGCCGAATGGAAACCTTGCCCGAATGAATTTCTGACAAAGTCCCGAGGCGGGAGCCAGTAAGGGGACGTATTCGGCGGGCCGTGCCGGCCGAGCGGCGGCATTTTCGGAGGGACAACCGCAGGTCCCGCCGTCGATCCGAGACCTTGGCTGAAGAGTCGAAAGTAATCTAAGTCCCGACTCGGAAGTCAGAATGAAGGCGACTTCGGGGCCCTCCTGCCGACCGAGGCGGCCGATCGACGGCGGCACTACCGGAGGGCCGCCCGCCGAGCCAGCCGCGTGCCCTCGGCGCCACGCCGGTTAACCAATTGCCGTCGGAAGCCTGTGAAGGTCGGATCTGCCCCGTCGGGCGGGCCCGAGGTGCCCCGCGACCGGCATGAGCTCCGGGCGTCGTGCCGCCGGTTTGACACATGTCATTGTTGCACGGTCTGTCGCGGCTCTGGTTAACGAGTTAGGCCCGGAAGTCACTATGGGGGTCGGATTTGCCCCGCCTGGCGGGGCCAGAGTGCGACCTTCCCGGCAGGACTTCCGGGAGGCATCCCGCCGACTTGACACATGCAATTTCTGTACGGGGGGATTGGCGGGGTTCCCGGAGATTTACGGGAACACGTTTTCCAGACACACTTAGCGGGGTGACTAGTGGTACGGTTGACACAGTGCAGAGTTCTAAGTGAGCCTTACTCAATTGTGACTCAGTAAGCGGGAGGCCGGGCGAGCTCCGACTTACAATGATAAAAGCTTTTTTTCGCTATTTCCGAAAAAAATGACAAAGTCCAAGAACGCAGCGGGGGCTGCGGACAGACAGAGTCTGAGCGCGGACCGCGGGCGGCGGCCGGCAGACCGACGGTGGCAAAAGCTTTATATCGATCCGAAAAGCAAAGAGGCATTGTGTGTACCAAGACGGAGAAGGGACAAGCCTGCCGCTGGTGCCCTCGCGAGTGTCGTCTGCGTTAGACCTCTGTTCCCCGATCGATCCGGCTTGGTCGGTCCTACCTTTGGGAGAGGCCGAGTGGAAGCGACGGTCTCGACACGTGCGCCGAACTTCCGTGCTCGGCTCGTTACCATCTCCGGAGGTGGGCAGGTGGGTCTGCCGCGGGGCGGCCCGATTGCCGACCGAGGGCTTCATGCTTTGGGCGGAATTGACGTTGGGCATTCGCACGTTTGCACCACGATCGATTGACGGAGTCTCCCGCCGGCGGACGGGACTGCTGTGCGCATAGATGACGGGGGCCGGTCGAACGACCGTCGACCATCCCGAGAAGGCAGCTACACCCACGCGCATATACCTAGGCGGTGAAGGTGCGGACCTCACCGGCGCGATCGACGGGGTGGGATGGCGAGGCGTTCACCGGCGCGGCGTTAGGCCCTGGGCCGACGGAGGCGAGCGGCGACCGTCGACCGTCCTGAGAGCCAGCTCGGCGGAAGGGTGCGGGTGCGGACCTCACCCAGCGACGCGGCTCGATAGGGGATGGCGCGGCACTGCGACGACAGACATGGCCCGAGAGAGCAAGGGACGGGCGCGCCGGCCGCAGCAGCACTCTTTCGCGCCGTAGGGGCAAGGCGAAAGAGTCGGGAGAGTTCCATAGGCCAGAGTGGCAGGGAGATGCCCGGTTCAGCCTGACTCAACCGAAGCGTTGATCCTCGGTCACCAACGAGAGGAAGGAGAGGCTCTGCGCGCGCGGTGCTACCGACTGACGGCCGGCCGATGTGCGATTTCCAGAAGGTCGGGCGGCACCCGCGCGTTCCCTCCCCGCTCCAGCAGAGGCCGGAGACGTCCGGTCGCCAGAGCGGTCCGCGTGCAGCCTCCGGTTCCGCGAGAAGGCTAGTGTCCTCGGGACGAGGAGAGCCTTGTGAGCGGTCCGGCGGGCGGTGCAGCAAATTGTCGGTACGTTTCTCGGCATTGTCATATACGAATCCTGAGAGAGAAAGAGAAAAGGGGTGTCCGCGACGCGTACGTGGGCCAAGGGCGCGTGCGGCGCCGCGACACCCAGCGGATCCCTGCAATGGAGGGGACCGCCGATGGCTGAACCGAGCACCAACCTACCCCGGCGGCGGGGAGGCCACGTGCACGAGCGCGGCAGCTTACCTGGCGCACGA
>NW_027276141.1:0-44076 GCF_030028105.1 Mobula birostris
ATACCCTGAATCTCCTGCCCTGAAACTCATGCACTGAAACTCATGCCCTGAATCACATGCCCTAAAACTCCTGCCTTGAATCATCTGCCCAGAAACTCATGCCCTGAATTACATGCCCTGAAATTCCTGCCCTGAATCTCATGCCCTGAAACTCATGCCCTGAATCTCATGCCCTGAAACTCCTGCCCTCAAGCTCATGCAGTGAAACTCAAGCCCTGAATTTCATGCCTTGAAACTCCTGTCCTGAATCTCATGCCCTGAAACTCATGCCCTGAATCTCATGCCCTGAAACTCCTGCACTGAAACTCATGCCATGAATCTCATATCCTGAAACTCACGCCCTGAATTACATACCCTGAAACTCCTGCCTTGAAACGCATGCCCTGAAAATCATTCACTGAATCTCCTGTCCTAAAACTCATGCCCTGAATCTCATGCCCTGAAATTCCTGCACTGAAACACCTGCCCTGAATCTCCTGCCCTGAAACTCATGCCCAGAATCTCATGCCCTGAATCTCATGCTCTGAAACCCGTGAACTGAACCTCATGCCCTCAAGTTCCTGCACTGAAACTCATGCCCTGAATCTCATGCCCTGAAACTCATGCCCTGAACCTCATGCCCTGAAACCTAAGCCCTGAATCTCATGCCCTGAAACTCATGCCCTAAATCACATACCCTGAAACTCCTGCCCTGAAACTCATGCACTGAATCTCATGCCCTGATCCACATGCCCTAAAACTAATGCCCTGAATCATCTGCCCAGAAACTCAAGCCCTGAATTACATGCCCTGAAATACCTGCCCTGAATCTCATGCCCTGAAACTCATGCCCTGAATCTCATGCCCTGAAACTCCTGCCCTCAAACTCATGCCCTGAATCTCATGCCTTGAAACTCCTGCCCTCAAATTCATGCACTGAAACTCATGCCCTGAATCTCATGCCCTGAAACACCTGCACTGAATCTCATGCCCTGAAACTCATGCCCTGAATCTCATGCCCTGAATCTCGTGCCCTGAAACTCCTGCACTGAAACACCTGCCCTGAATCTCCTGCCCTGAAAATGAAGCCCTGAATCTCATGCTCTAAAACTCGTGCACTGAATCTCATGCCCTCAATTAACTGCACTGAAACTCATGCCCTGAATCTCATGCCCTGAAACTCATGCCCTGAATCATCTGCCCAGAAACTCATGCCCTGAATTACATGCCCTGAAATACCTGCCCTGAATCTCATGCCCTGAAACTCCTGCCCTGAAACTCATGCACTGAAACTCATGCCCTGAATCACATGCCCTAAAACTCATGCCCTGAATCATCTGCCAGAAACTCATGCCCTGAATTACATGCCCTGAAATACCTGCCCTGAATCTCATGCCCTGAAACTCATGCCCTGAATCTCATGCCCTGAAACTCCTGCACTGAAACTCATGCCCTGAATCTCTTGCCCTGAAACACCTGCACTGAAACTCATGCCATGAATCTCATATCCTGAAACTCACGCCTTGAATCTCATGCCCTGAAACTCCTGCCCTGAAACTCATGCCCTGAAACTCATGCCCTGAAACTCAAGCCCTGAATCTCATGCCCTGAATCTCGTGCCCTGAAACTCCTGCACTGAAACACCTGCCCTGAATCTCCTGCCCTGAAAATGAAGCCCTGAATCTCATGCCCTGAATCTCATGCCCTGAAACTCATGCCCTGCAACTCATGCCCTGAATCTCATGCTCTGAAACTCATGCCCTGAATCTCATGCCTTGAAACTCCTGCCCTCAAACTCATGCACTGAAACTCATGCCCTGAATCTCATGCCCTGAAACACCTGCACTGAAACTCATGCCATGAATCTCATATCCTGAAACTCACGCCTTGAATTACATGCCCTTATACTCCTGCCCTGAAACTCATGCCCTGAAACTCATGCCCTGAAACTCATGCCCTGAATCTCATGCCCTGAATCTCGTGCCCTGAAACTCCTGCACTGAAACACCTGCCCTGAATCTCCTGCCCTGAAAATGAAGCCCTGAATCTCATGCCCTGAATCTCATGCCCTGAAACTCATGCCCTGAAACTCATGCCCTGAATCTCCTGTCCTGAAACTCATGCCCTGAATCTCATGCCATGAATATCATGCCCTGAAACTCCTGCACTGAAATACCTGCCCTGAAACTCATGCCCTGGATCTCATGCCCTGAATCTCATGCCCTGAAACTCCTGCACTGAAACTCATGCCCTGAAACTCATGCCCTGAAACTCATGCCCTGAATCTCATGCCCTGAATCTCGTGCCCTGAAACTCCTGCACTGAAACACCTGCCCTGAATCTCCTGCCCTGAAAATGAAGCCCTGAATCTCATGCCCTGAATCTCATGCCCTGAAACTCATGCCCTGAAACTCATGCCCTGAATCTCCTGTCCTGAAACTCATGCCCTGAGTCTCATGCCCTGAATCTCATGCCCTGAAACTCCTGCACTGAAACACCTGCCCTGAATCTCCTGCCCTGAAAATCATGCCCTGAATCTCATGCCCTGAATCTCATGCTCTGAAACTGATGCCCTGAATCTCATGCCCTGAAACTCCTGCTCTGAAACTCATGCCATGAATCTCATATCCTGAAACTCACGCCCTGAATCACATGCCCTGAAACTCCTGCCCTGAAACTCATGCCCTGAAACTCATGCCCTGAATTTCCTGTCCTGAAACTCAGGCCCTGAATCTCATGCCCTGAATCTCATGCCCTGAAACTCCTGCACTGAAACACCTGCCCTGAATATCCTGCCCTGAAAATCATGCCCTGAATCTCATGCCCTGAATCTCATGCTCTGAAACTCATGCCCTGAATCTCATGCCCTCAAGTTCCTGCACTGAAACTCATGCCCTGAATCTCATGACCTGAAACTCATGCCCTGAACCTCATGCCCTGAAACTCAAGCCCTGAATCTCATGCCCTGAAACTCATGCCCTGAATCTCATGCTCTGAATCTCATGCCCTGAAACTCCTGCACTGCAACACCTGCCCTGAATCTCCTGCCCTGAAAATCCTGCCCTGAATCATCTGCCCAGAAAACCATGCCCTGAATTACATGCCCTGAAATACCTGCCCTGAATCTCATGCCCTGAAACTCATGCCCTGAATCTCATGCCCTGAAACTCCTGCACTCAAACTCATGCCATGAATCTCATATCCTGAAACTCACGCCCTGAATTACATGCCCTGAAACTCCTGCCCTGAAACTCATGCCCTGAAACTCATGCCCTGAAACTCATGCCCTGAATCTCCTGTCCTAAAACTCATGCCCTGAATCTCATGCTCTGAATCTCATGCCCTGAAACTCCTGCACTGAAACACCTGCCCTGAATCTCCTGCCCTGAAAATCATACCCTGAATCTCATGCCCTGAATCTCATGCTCTGAAACTCATGCCCTAAATCTCATACCCTGAATCTCCTGCCCTGAAACTCATGCACTGAAACTCATGCCCTGAATCACATGCCCTAAAACTCCTGCCTTGAATCATCTGCCCAGAAACTCATGCCCTGAATTACATGCCCTGAAATTCCTGCCCTGAATCTCATGCCCTGAAACTCATGCCCTGAATCTCATGTCCTGAAACTCCTGCACTGAAACACCTGCCCTGAATATCCTGCCTTGAAAATCATGACCTGAATCTCATGCCCTGAATCTCATGCTCTGAAACTCGTGCACTGAATCTCATGCCCTCAAGTTCCTGCACTGAAACTCAAGCCCTGAATCTCATGCCCTGAAACTCATGCCCTGAACCTCATGCCCTGAAACCAAAGCCCTGAATCTCATGCCCTGAAACTCATGCCCTAAATCACATACCCTGAAACTCCTGCCCTGAATCATCTGCCCAGAAACTCATGCCCTGAATTACATGCCCTGAAATACCTGCCCTGAATCTCATGCCCTGAAACTCATGCCCTGAATCTCATGCCCAGAAACTCATGCCCTCAAACTCATGCACTGAAACTCATGCCCTGAATCTCATGCCTTGAAACTCCTGCCCTCAAACTCATGCACTGAAACTCATGCCCTGAATCTCATGTCCTGAAACACCTGCACTGAAACTCATGCCATGAATCTCATATCCTGAAACTCACTCCTTGAATCACATGCCCTGAAACTCCTGCCCTGAAACTCATGCCCTGAAATTCATGCCCTGAAACTCATGCCCTGAATCTCATGCCCTGAATCTCGTGCCCTGAAACTCCTGCACTGAAACACCTGCCCTGAATCTCCTGCCCTGAAAATGAAGCCCTGAATCTCATGCCCTGAATCTCATGCCCTGAAACTCATGCCCTGAAACTCATGCCCTGAATCTCCTGTCCTGAAACTCATGCCCTGAATCTCATGCCCTGAATCTCCTGTCCTGAAACTCATGCCCTGAATTACATGCCCTGAAATACCTGCCCTGAATCTCATGCCCTGAAACTCATGCCCTGAATCTCATGCCCAGAAACTCATGCCCTCAAACTCATGCACTGAAACTCATGCCCTGAATCTCATGCCTTGAAACTCCTGCCCTCAAACTCATGCACTGAAACTCATGCCCTGAATCTCATGCCCTGAAACACCTGCACTGAAACTCATGCCATGAATCTCATATCCTGAAACTCACTCCTTGAATCACATGCCCTGAAACTCCTGCCCTGAAACTCATGCCCTGAAATTCATGCCCTGAAACTCATGCCCTGAATCTCATGCCCTGAATCTCGTGCCCTGAAACTCCTGCACTGAAACACCTGCCCTGAATCTCCTGCCCTGAAAATGAAGCCCTGAATCTCATGCCCTGAATCTCATGCCCTGAAACTCATGCCCTGAAACTCATGCCCTGAATCTCCTGTCCTGAAACTCATGCCCTGAATCTCATGCCCTGAATCTCATGCCCTGAAACTCCTGCACTGAAACACCTGCCCTGAATCTCCTGCCCTGAAAATCATGCCCTGAATCTCATGCCCTGAATCTCATGCTCTGAAACTCATGCCCTGAATCTCAAGCCCTGAATCTCATGCCCTGAAACTCATGCCCTACATCACATACCCTGAAACTCCTGCCCTGAAACTCATGCACTGAAACTCATGCCCTGAATCACATGCCCTAAAACTCATGCCCTGAATCATCTGCCCAGAAACTCATGCCCTGAATTACATGCCCTGAAACACCTGCCCTGAATCTCATGCCCTGAAACTCATGCCCTTAATCTCATGGCCTGAAACTCCTGCCCTCAAACTCATGCACTGAAACTCATGCCCTGAATCTCATGCCTTGAAACTCCTGCCCTCAAACTCATGCACTGAAACTCATGCCCTGAATCTCATGCCCTGAAACACCTGCACTGAAACTCATGCCATGAATCTCATATCCTGAAACTCACGCCTTGAATCACATGCCCTGAAACTCCTGCCCTGAAACTCATGCCCTGAAACTCATGCCCTGAATCTCATGCACTGAATCTCGTGCCCTGAAACTCCTGCACTGAAACACCTGCCCTGAATCTCCTGCCCTGAAAATGAAGCCCTGAATCTCATGCCCTGAATCTCATGCCCTGAAACTCATGCCCTGAAACTCATGCCCTGAATCTCCTGTCCTGAAACTCATGCCCTGAATCTCATGCCCTAAATCTCATGCCCAGAAACTCCTGCACTGAAACACCTGCCCTGAAACTCCTGCACTGAAAATCATGCCCTGAATATCATGCCCTGAATCTCATGCTCTGAAACTCATGCCCTGAATCTCATGCCCTGAATCTCCTGCACTGAAACTCATGCCATGAATCTCATATCCTGAAACTCATGCCCTGAATCTCATGCCCTGAATCTCATGCCCTGAAACTCCTGCACTGAAACTCATGCCCTGAAACTCATGCCCTGAAACTCATGCCCTGAATCTCATGCCCTGAATCTCGTGCCCTGAAACTCCTGCACTGAAACACCTGCCCTGAATCTCCTGCCCTGAAAATGAAGCCCTGAATCTCATGCCCTGAATCTCATGCCCTGAAACTCATGCCCTGAAACTCATGCCCTGAATCTCCTGTCCTGAAACTCATGCCCTGAGTCTCATGCCCTGAATCTCATGCCCTGAAACTCCTGCACTGAAACACCTGCCCTGAATCTCCTGCCCTGAAAATCATGCCCTGAATCTCATGCCCTGAATCTCATGCTCTGAAACTGATGCCCTGAATCTCATGCCCTGAAACTCCTGCTCTGAAACTCATGCCATGAATCTCATATCCTGAAACTCACGCCCTGAATCACATGCCCTGAAACTCCTGCCCTGAAACTCATGCCCTGAAACTCATGCCCTGAATTTCCTGTCCTGAAACTCAGGCCCTGAATCTCATGCCCTGAATCTCATGCCCTGAAACTCCTGCACTGAAACACCTGCCCTGAATATCCTGCCCTGAAAATCATGCCCTGAATCTCATGCCCTGAATCTCATGCTCTGAAACTCATGCCCTGAATCTCATGCCCTCAAGTTCCTGCACTGAAACTCATGCCCTGAATCTCATGACCTGAAACACATGCCCTGAACCTCATGCCCTGAAACTCAAGCTCTGAATCTCATGCCCTGAAACTCCTGCACTGAAACTCATGCCATGAATCTCATATCCTGAAACTCACGCCCTGAATCTCATGCCCTGAAACTCCTGCCCTGAAACTCATACCCTGAAACTCATGCCCTGAATTTCCTGTCCTGAAACTCATGCCCTGAATCTCATGCTCTGAATCTCATGCCCTGAAACTCCTGCACTGAAACACCTGCCCTGAATCTCCTGCCCTGAAAATCATGCCCTGAATATCAAGCCCTGAATCTCATGCTCTGAAACTCATGCCCTGAATCTCATGCCCTCAAGTTCCTGCACTGAAACTCATGCCCTGAATCTCATGACCTGAAACTCATGCCCTGAACCTCATGCCCTGAAACTCAAGCCCTGAATCTCATGCCCGGAATCTCATGCCCTAAATCACATACCCTGAAACTCCTGCCCTGAAACTCATGCACTCAAACTCATGCCCTGAATCACATGCCCTAAAACTCCTGCCCTGAAACTCATGCCCTGAAACTCATGCCCTGAACCTCATGCCCTGAAACTCAAGCCCTGAATCTCATGCCCTGAAACTCATGCCCTAAATCACATACCCTGAAACTACTGCCCTGAAACTCATGCACTGAAACTCATGCCCTGAATCACATGCCCTAAAATTCCTGCCCTGAATCATCTGCCCAGAAAACCATGCCCTGAATTACATGCCCTGAAATACCTGCCCTGAATCTCATGCCCTAAAACTCATGCCCTGAATCCCATGCCCTGAATCTCATGCCCTAAAACTCCTGCCCTGAATCATCTGCCCAGAAACTCATGCCCTGAATTACATGCCCTGAAATACCTGCCCTGAATCTCATGCCCTGAAACTCATGCCCTGAATCTCATGCCCTGAAACTCCTGCACTCAAACTCATGCCATGAATCTCATATCCTGAAACTCACACCCTGAATTACATGCCCTGAAACTCCTGCCCTGAAACTCATGCCCTGAAACTCATGCCCTGAAACTCATGCCCTGAATCTCCTGTCCTAAAACTCATGCCCTGAATCTCATGCTCTGAATCTCATGCCCTGAAACTCCTGCACTGAAACACCTGCCCTGAATCTCCTGCCCTGAAAATCATACCCTGAATCTCATGCCCTGAATCTCATGCTCTGAAACTCATGCCCTAAATCTCATACCCTGAATCTCCTGCCCTGAAACTCATGCACTGAAACTCATGCCCTGAATCACATGCCCTAAAACTCCTGCCTTGAATCATCTGCCCAGAAACTCATGCCCTGAATTACATGCCCTGAAATTCCTGCCCTGAATCTCATGCCCTGAAACTCATGCCCTGAATCTCATGCCCTGAAACTCCTGCCCTCAAGCTCATGCAGTGAAACTCAAGCCCTGAATTTCATGCCTTGAAACTCCTGTCCTGAATCTCATGCCCTGAAACTCATGCCCTGAATCTCATGCCCTGAAACTCCTGCACTGAAACTCATGCCATGAATCTCATATCCTGAAACTCACGCCCTGAATTACATACCCTGAAACTCCTGCCTTGAAACGCATGCCCTGAAAATCATTCCATGAATCTCCTGTCCTAAAACTCATGCCCTGAATCTCATGCCCTGAAATTCCTCCACTGAAACACCTGCCCTGAATCTCCTGCCCTGAAACTCATGCCCAGAATCTCATGCCCTGAATCTCATGCTCTGAAACCCGTGCACTGAACCTCATGCCCTCAAGTTCCTGCACTGAAACTCATGCCCTGAATCTCATGCCCTGAAACTCATGCCCTGAACCTCATGCCCTGAAACCTAAGCCCTGAATCTCATGCCCTGAAACTCATGCCCTAAATCACATGCCCTGAAACTCCTGCCCTGAAACTCATGCACTGAATCTCATGCCCTGATCCACATGCCCTAAAACTAATGCCCTGAATCATCTGCCCAGAAACTCATGCCCTGAATTACATGCCCTGAAATACCTGCCCTGAATCTCATGCCCTGAAACTCATGCCCTGAATCTCATGCCCTGAAACTCCTGCCCTCAAACTCATGCCCTGAATCTCATGCCTTGAAACTCCTGCCCTCAAATTCATGCACTGAAACTCATGCCCTGAATCTCATGCCCTGAAACACCTGCACTGAATCTCATGCCCTGAAACTCATGCCCTGAATCTCATGCCCTGAATCTCGTGCCCTGAAACTCCTGCACTGAAACACCTGCCCTGAATCTCCTGCCCTGAAAATGAAGCCCTGAATCTCATGCTCTAAAACTCGTGCACTGAATCTCATGCCCTCAATTAACTGCACTGAAACTCATGCCCTGAATCTCATGCCCTGAAACTCATGCCCTGAGACATCTGCCCAGAAACTCATGCCCTGAATTACATGCCCTGAAATACCTGCCCTGAATCTCA
The DNA here is from genome assembly GCF_030028105.1 of Mobula birostris. Lineage (NCBI taxonomy): Eukaryota > Metazoa > Chordata > Chondrichthyes > Myliobatiformes > Myliobatidae > Mobula > Mobula birostris. The sequence goes on from NW_027276141.1 coordinate 8,975, forward strand.
TGCCCTGAAACTCCTGCCCTGAAACTCATGCACTGAAACTCATGCCCTGAATCACATGCCCTAAAACTCATGCCCTGAATCATCTGCCCAGAAACTCATGCCCTGAATTACATGCCCTGAAATACCTGCCCTGAATCTCATGCCCTGAAACTCATGCCCTGAATCTCATGCCCTGAAACTCCTGCACTGAAACTCATGCCCTGAATCTCTTGCCCTGAAACACCTGCACTGAAACTCATGCCATGAATCTCATATCCTGAAACTCACGCCTTGAATCTCATGCCCTGAAACGCCTGCCCTGAACCTCATGCCCTGAAACTCATGCCCTGAAACTCATGCCCTGAATCTCATGCCCTGAATCTCGTGCCCTGAAACTCCTGCACTGAAACACCTGCCCTGAATCTCCTGCCCTGAAAATCATGTCCTGAATCTCATGCCCTGAATCTCATGCTCTGAAACTCATGCCCTGAATCTCAAGCCCTGAATCTCATGCCCTGAAACTCATGCCCTACATCACATACCCTGAAACTCCTGCCCTGAAACTCATGCACTGAAACTCATGCCCTGAATCACATGCCCTAAAACTCATGCCCTGAATCATCTGCCCAGAAACTCATGCCCTGAATTACATGCCCTGAAACACCTGCCCTGAATCTCATGCCCTGAAACTCATGCCCTTAATCTCATGGCCTGAAACTCCTGCCCTCAAACTCATGCACTGAAACTCATGCCCTGAATCTCATGCCTTGAAACTCCTGCCCTCAAACTCATGCACTGAAACTCATGCCCTGAATCTCATGCCTGAAACACCTGCACTGAAACTCATGCCATGAATCTCATATCCTGAAACTCACGCCTTGAATCACATGCCCTGAAACTCCTGCCCTGAAACTCATGCCCTGAAACTCATGCCCTGAAACTCATGCCCTGAATCTCATGCACTGAATCTCGTGCCCTGAAACTCCTGCACTGAAACACCTGCCCTGAATCTCCTGCCCTGAAAATGAAGCCCTGAATCTCATGCCCTGAATCTCATGCCCTGAAACTCATGCCCTGAAACTCATGCCCTGAATCTCCTGTCCTGAAACTCATGCCCTGAATCTCATGCCCTAAATCTCATGCCCTGAAACTCCTGCACTGAAACACCTGCCCTGAAACTCCTGCACTGAAAATCATGCCCTGAATATCATGCCCTGAATCTCATGCTCTGAAACTCATGCCCTGAATCTCATGCCCTGAATCTCCTGCACTGAAACTCATGCCATGAATCTCATATCCTGAAACTCATGCCCTGGATCTCATGCCCTGAATCTCATGCCCTGAAACTCCTGCACTGAAACTCATGCCCTGAAACTCATGCCCTGAAACTCATGCCCTGAATCTCATGCCCTGAATCTCGTGCCCTGAAACTCCTGCACTGAAACACCTGCCCTGAATCTCCTGCCCTGAAAATGAAGCCCTGAATCTCATGCCCTGAATCTCATGCCCTGAAACTCATGCCCTGAAACTCATGCCCTGAATCTCCTGTCCTGAAACTCCTGCACTGAAACACCTGCCTGAATCTCCTGCCCTGAAAATCATGCCCTGAATCTCATGCCCTGAATCTCATGCTCTGAAACTGATGCCCTGAATCTCATGCCCTGAAACTCCTGCTCTGAAACTCATGCCATGAATCTCATATCCTGAAACTCACGCCCTGAATCACATGCCCTGAAACTCCTGCCCTGAAACTCATGCCCTGAAACTCATGCCCTGAATTTCCTGTCCTGAAACTCAGGCCCTGAATCTCATGCCCTGAATCTCATGCCCTGAAACTCCTGCACTGAAACACCTGCCCTGAATATCCTGCCCTGAAAATCATGCCCTGAATCTCATGCCCTGAATCTCATGCTCTGAAACTCATGCCCTGAATCTCATGCCCTCAAGTTCCTGCACTGAAACTCATGCCCTGAATCTCATGACCTGAAACTCATGCCCTGAACCTCATGCCCTGAAACTCAAGCCGTGAATCTCATGCCCTGAAACTCCTGCACTGAAACTCATGCCATGAATCTCATATCCTGAAACTCACGCCCTGAATCACATGCCCTGAAACTCCTGCCCTGAAACTCATACCCTGAAACTCATGCCCTGAATTTCCTGTCCTGAAACTCATGCCCTGAATCTCATGCTCTGAATCTCATGCCCTGAAACTCCTGCACTGAAACACCTGCCCTGAATCTCCTGCCCTGAAAATCATGCCCTGAATATCAAGCCCTGAATCTCATGCTCTGAAACTCATGCCCTGAATCTCATGCCCTCAAGTTCCTGCACTGAAACTCATGCCCTGAATCTCATGACCTGAAACTCATGCCCTGAACCTCATGCCCTGAAACTCAAGCCCTGAATCTCATGCCCGGAATCTCATGCCCTAAATCACATACCCTGAAACTCCTGCCCTGAAACTCATGCACTCAAAATCATGCCCTGAATCACATGCCCTAAAACTCCTGCCCTGAAACTCATGCCCTGAAACTCATGCCCTGAACCTCATGCCCTGAAACTCAAGCCCTGAATCTCATGCCCTGAAACTCATGCCCTAAATCACATACCCTGAAACTACTGCCCTGAAACTCATGCACTGAAACTCATGCCCTGAATCACATGCCCTAAAATTCCTGCCCTGAATCATCTGCCCAGAAAACCATGCCCTGAATTACATGCCCTGAAATACCTGCCCTGAATCTCATGCCCTGAAACTCATGCCCTGAATCTCATGCCCTGAAACTCCTGCACTCAAACTCATGCCATGAATCTCATATCCTGAAACTCACGCCCTGAATTACATGCCCTGAAACTCCTGCCCTGAAACTCATGCCCTGAAACTCATGCCCTGAAACTCATGCCCTGAATCTCCTGTCCTAAAACTCATGCCCTGAATCTCATGCTCTGAATCTCATGCCCTGAAACTCCTGCACTGAAACACCTGCCCTGAATCTCCTGCCCTGAAAATCATACCCTGAATCTCATGCCCTGAATCTCATGCTCTGAAACTCATGCCCTAAATCTCATACCCTGAATCTCCTGCCCTGAAACTCATGCACTGAAACTCATGCCCTGAATCACATGCCCTAAAACTCCTGCCTTGAATCATCTGCCCAGAAACTCATGCCCTGAATTACATGCCCTGAAATTCCTGCCCTGAATCTCATGCCCTGAAACTCATGCCCTGAATCTCATGCCCTGAAACTCCTGCCCTCAAGCTCATGCAGTGAAACTCAAGCCCTGAATTTCATGCCTTGAAACTCCTGTCCTGAATCTCATGCCCTGAAACTCATGCCCTGAATCTCATGCCCTGAAACTCCTGCACTGAAACTCATGCCATGAATCTCATATCCTGAAACTCACGACCTGAATTACATACCCTGAAACTCCTGCCTTGAAACGCATGCCCTGAAAATCATTCACTGAATCTCCTGTCCTAAAACTCATGCCCTGAATCTCATGCCCTGAAATTCCTGCACTGAAACACCTGCCCTGAATCTCCTGCCCTGAAACTCATGCCCAGAATCTCATGCCCTGAATCTCATGCTCTGAAACCCGTGAACTGAACCTCATGCCCTCAAGTTCCTGCACTGAAACTCATGCCCTGAATCTCATGCCCTGAAACTCATGCCCTGAACCTCATGCCCTGAAACCTAAGCCCTGAATCTCATGCCCTGAAACTCATGCCCTAAATCACATACCCTGAAACTCCTGCCCTGAAACTCATGCACTGAATCTCATGCCCTGATCCACATGCCCTAAAACTAATGCCCTGAATCATCTGCCCAGAAACTCAAGCCCTGAATTACATGCCCTGAAATACCTGCCCTGAATCTCATGCCCTGAAACTCATGCCCTGAATCTCATGCCCTGAAACTCCTGCCCTCAAACTCATGCCCTGAATCTCATGCCTTGAAACTCCTGCCCTCAAATTCATGCACTGAAACTCATGCCCTGAATCTCATGCCCTGAAACACCTGCACTGAATCTCATGCCCTGAAACTCATGCCCTGAATCTCATGCCCTGAATCTCGTGCCCTGAAACTCCTGCACTGAAACACCTGCCCTGAATCTCCTGCCCTGAAAATGAAGCCCTGAATCTCATGCTCTAAAACTCGTGCACTGAATCTCATGCCCTCAATTAACTGCACTGAAACTCATGCCCTGAATCTCATGCCCTGAAACTCATGCCCTGAATCATCTGCCCAGAAACTCATGCCCTGAATTACATGCCCTGAAATACCTGCCCTGAATCTCATGCCCTGAAACTCCTGCCCTGAAACTCATGCACTGAAACTCATGCCCTGAATCACATGCCCTAAAACTCATGCCCTGAATCATCTGCCCAGAAACTCATGCCCTGAATTACATGCCCTGAAATACCTGCCCTGAATCTCATGCCCTGAAACTCATGCCCTGAATCTCATGCCCTGAAACTCCTGCACTGAAACTCATGCCCTGAATCTCTTGCCCTGAAACACCTGCACTGAAACTCATGCCATGAATCTCATATCCTGAAACTCACGCCTTGAATCTCATGCCCTGAAACTCCTGCCCTGAAACTCATGCCCTGAAACTCATGCCCTGAAACTCATGCCCTGAATCTCATGCCCTGAATCTCGTGCCCTGAAACTCCTGCACTGAAACACCTGCCCTGAATCTCCTGCCCTGAAAATGAAGCCCTGAATCTCATGCCCTGAATCTCATGCCCTGAAACTCATGCCCTGCAACTCATGCCCTGAATCTCATGCTCTGAAACTCATGCCCTGAATCTCATGCCTTGAAACTCCTGCCCTCAAACTCATGCACTGAAACTCATGCCCTGAATCTCATGCCCTGAAACACCTGCACTGAAACTCATGCCATGAATCTCATATCCTGAAACTCACGCCTTGAATTACATGCCCTTATACTCCTGCCCTGAAACTCATGCCCTGAAACTCATGCCCTGAAACTCATGCCCTGAATCTCATGCCCTGAATCTCGTGCCCTGAAACTCCTGCACTGAAACACCTGCCCTGAATCTCCTGCCCTGAAAATGAAGCCCTGAATCTCATGCCCTGAATCTCATGCCCTGAAACTCATGCCCTGAAACTCATGCCCTGAATCTCCTGTCCTGAAACTCATGCCCTGAATCTCATGCCATGAATATCATGCCCTGAAACTCCTGCACTGAAATACCTGCCCTGAAACTCATGCCCTGGATCTCATGCCCTGAATCTCATGCCCTGAAACTCCTGCACTGAAACTCATGCCCTGAAACTCATGCCCTGAAACTCATGCCCTGAATCTCATGCCCTGAATCTCGTGCCCTGAAACTCCTGCACTGAAACACCTGCCCTGAATCTCCTGCCCTGAAAATGAAGCCCTGAATCTCATGCCCTGAATCTCATGCCCTGAAACTCATGCCCTGAAACTCATGCCCTGAATCTCCTGTCCTGAAACTCATGCCCTGAGTCTCATGCCCTGAATCTCATGCCCTGAAACTCCTGCACTGAAACACCTGCCCTGAATCTCCTGCCCTGAAAATCATGCCCTGAATCTCATGCCCTGAATCTCATGCTCTGAAACTGATGCCCTGAATCTCATGCCCTGAAACTCCTGCTCTGAAACTCATGCCATGAATCTCATATCCTGAAACTCACGCCCTGAATCACATGCCCTGAAACTCCTGCCCTGAAACTCATGCCCTGAAACTCATGCCCTGAATTTCCTGTCCTGAAACTCAGGCCCTGAATCTCATGCCCTGAATCTCATGCCCTGAAACTCCTGCACTGAAACACCTGCCCTGAATATCCTGCCCTGAAAATCATGCCCTGAATCTCATGCCCTGAATCTCATGCTCTGAAACTCATGCCCTGAATCTCATGCCCTCAAGTTCCTGCACTGAAACTCATGCCCTGAATCTCATGACCTGAAACTCATGCCCTGAACCTCATGCCCTGAAACTCAAGCCCTGAATCTCATGCCCTGAAACTCATGCCCTGAATCTCATGCTCTGAATCTCATGCCCTGAAACTCCTGCACTGAAACACCTGCCCTGAATCTCCTGCCCTGAAAATCCTGCCCTGAATCATCTGCCCAGGAAACCATGCCCTGAATTACATGCCCTGAAATACCTGCCCTGAATCTCATGCCCTGAAACTCATGCCCTGAATCTCATGCCCTGAAACTCCTGCACTCAAACTCATGCCATGAATCTCATATCCTGAAACTCACGCCCTGAATTACATGCCCTGAAACTCCTGCCCTGAAACTCATGCCCTGAAACTCATGCCCTGAAACTCATGCCCTGAATCTCCTGTCCTAAAACTCATGCCCTGAATCTCATGCTCTGAATCTCATGCCCTGAAACTCCTGCACTGAAACACCTGCCCTGAATCTCCTGCCCTGAAAATCATACCCTGAATCTCATGCCCTGAATCTCATGCTCTGAAACTCATGCCCTAAATCTCATACCCTGAATCTCCTGCCCTGAAACTCATGCACTGAAACTCATGCCCTGAATCACATGCCCTAAAACTCCTGCCTTGAATCATCTGCCCAGAAACTCATGCCCTGAATTACATGCCCTGAAATTCCTGCCCTGAATCTCATGCCCTGAAACTCATGCCCTGAATCTCATGCCCTGAAACTCCTGCCCTCAAGCTCATGCAGTGAAACTCAAGCCCTGAATTTCATGCCTTGAAACTCCTGTCCTGAATCTCATGCCCTGAAACTCATGCCCTGAATCTCATGCCCTGAAACTCCTGCACTGAAACTCATGCCATGAATCTCATATCCTGAAACTCACGCCCTGAATTACATACCCTGAAACTCCTGCCTTGAAACGCATGCCCTGAAAATCATTCCCTGAATCTCCTGTCCTAAAACTCATGCCCTGAAACTCATGCCCTGAAATTCCTGCACTGAAACACCTGCCCTGAATCTCCTGCCCTGAAACTCATGCCCAGAATCTCATGCCCTGAATCTCATGCTCTGAAACCCGTGCACTGAACCTCATGCCCTCAAGTTCCTGCACTGAAACTCATGCCCTGAATCTCATGCCCTGAAACTCATGCCCTGAACCTCATGCCCTGAAACCTAAGCCCTGAATCTCATGCCCTGAAACTCATGCCCTAAATCACATGCCCTGAAACTCCTGCCCTGAAACTCATGCACTGAATCTCATGCCCTGATCCACATGCCCTAAAACTAATGCCCTGAATCATCTGCCCAGAAACTCATGCCCTGAATTACATGCCCTGAAATACCTGCCCTGAATCTCATGCCCTGAAACTCATGCCCTGAATCTCATGCCCTGAAACTCCTGCCCTCAAACTCATGCCCTGAATCTCATGCCTTGAAACTCCTGCCCTCAAATTCATGCACTGAAACTCATGCCCTGAATCTCATGCCCTGAAACACCTGCACTGAATCTCATGCCCTGAAACTCATGCCCTGAATCTCATGCCCTGAATCTCGTGCCCTGAAACTCCTGCACTGAAACACCTGCCCTGAATCTCCTGCCCTGAAAATGAAGCCCTGAATCTCATGCTCTAAAACTCGTGCACTGAATCTCATGCCCTCAATTAACTGCACTGAAACTCATGCCCTGAATCTCATGCCCTGAAACTCATGCCCTGAATCATCTGCCCAGAAACTCATGCCCTGAATTACATGCCCTGAAATACCTGCCCTGAATCTCATGCCCTGAAACTCTTGCACTGAAACACCTGCCCTGAATCTCCTGCCCTGAAAATCATACCCTGAATCTCATGCCCTGAATCTGATGCTCTGAAACTCATGCCCTAAATCTCATACCCTGAATCTCCTGCCCTGAAACTCATGCACTGAAACTCATGCCCTGAATCACATGCCCTAAAACTCCTGCCTTGAATCATCTGCCCAGAAACTCATGCCCTGAATTACATGCCCTGAAATTCCTGCCCTGAATCTCATGCCCTGAAACTCATGCCCTGAATCTCATGCCCTGAAACTCCTGCCCTCAAGCTCATGCAGTGAAACTCAAGCCCTGAATTTCATGCCTTGAAACTCCTGTCCTGAATCTCATGCCCTGAAACTCATGCCCTGAATCTCATGCCCTGAAACTCCTGCACTGAAACTCATGCCATGAATCTCATATCCTGAAACTCACGCCCTGAATTACATACCCTGAAACTCCCGCCTTGAAACGCATGCCCTGAAAATCATTCCCTGAATCTCTTGTCCTAAAACTCATGCCCTGAATCTCATGCCCTGAAATTCCTGCACTGAAACACCTGCCCTGAATCTCCTGCCCTGAAACTCATGCCCAGAATCTCATGCCCTGAATCTCATGCTCTGAAACCCGTGCACTGAACCTCATGACCTCAAGTTCCTGCACTGAAACTCATGCCCTGAATCTCATGCCCTGAAACTCATGCCCTGAACCTCATGCCCTGAAACCTAAGCCCTGAATCTCATGCCCTGAAACTCATGCCCTAAATCACATGCCCTGAAACTCCTGCCCTGAAACTCATGCACTGAATCTCATGCCCTGATCCACATGCCCTAAAACTAATGCCCTGAATCATCTGCCCAGAAACTCATGCCCTGAATTACATGCCCTGAAATACCTGCCCTGAATCTCATGCCCTGAAACTCATGCCCTGAATCTCATGCCCTGAAACTCCTGCCCTCAAACTCATGCCCTGAATCTCATGCCTTGAAACTCCTGCCCTCAAATTCATGCACTGAAACTCATGCCCTGAATCTCATGCCCTGAAACACCTGCACTGAATCTCATGCCCTGAAACTCATGCCCTGAATCTCATGCCCTGAATCTCGTGCCCTGAAACTCCTGCACTGAAACACCTGCCCTGAATCTCCTGCCCTGAAAATGAAGCCCTGAATCTCATGCTCTAAAACTCGTGCACTGAATCTCATGCCCTCAATTAACTGCACTGAAACTCATGCCCTGAATCTCATGCCCTGAAACTCATGCCCTGAATCATCTGCCCAGAAACTCATGCCCTGAATTACATGCCCTGAAATACCTGCCCTGAATCTCATGCCCTGAAACTCCTGCACTGAAACACCTGCCCTGAATCTCCTGCCCTGAAAATCATACCCTGAATCTCATGCCCTGAATCTCATGCTCTGAAACTCATGCCCTAAATCTCATACCCTGAATCTCCTGCCCTGAAACTCATGCACTGAAACTCATGCCCTGAATCACATGCCCTAAAACTCCTGCCTTGAATCATCTGCCCAGAAACTCATGCCCTGAATTACATGCCCTGAAATTCCTGCCCTGAATCTCATGCCCTGAAACTCATGCCCTGAATCTCATGCCCTGAAACTCCTGCCCTCAAGCTCATGCAGTGAAACTCAAGCCCTGAATTTCATGCCTTGAAACTCCTGTCCTGAATCTCATGCCCTGAAACTCATGCCCTGAATCTCATGCCCTGAAACTCCTGCACTGAAACTCATGCCATGAATCTCATATCCTGAAACTCACGCCCTGAATTACATACCCTGAAACTCCTGCCTTGAAACGCATGCCCTGAAAATCATTCCCTGAATCTCCTGTCCTAAAACTCATGCCCTGAATCTCATGCCCTGAAATTCCTGCACTGAAACACCTGCCCTGAATCTCCTGCCCTGAAACTCATGCCCAGAATCTCATGCCCTGAATCTCATGCTCTGAAACCCGTGCACTGAACCTCATGCCCTCAAGTTCCTGCACTGAAACTCATGCCCTGAATCTCATGCCCTGAAACTCATGCCCTGAACCTCATGCCCTGAAACCTAAGCCCTGAATCTCATGCCCTGAAACTCATGCCCTAAATCACATGCCCTGAAACTCCTGCCCTGAAACTCATGCACTGAATCTCATGCCCTGATCCACATGCCCTAAAACTAATGCCCTGAATCATCTGCCCAGAAACTCATGCCCTGAATTACATGCCCTGAAATACCTGCCCTGAATCTCATGCCCTGAAACTCATGCCCTGAATCTCATGCCCTGAAACTCCTGCCCTCAAACTCATGCCCTGAATCTCATGCCTTGAAACTCCTGCCCTCAAATTCATGCACTGAAACTCATGCCCTGAATCTCATGCCCTGAAACACCTGCACTGAATCTCATGCCCTGAAACTCATGCCCTGAATCTCATGCCCTGAATCTCGTGCCCTGAAACTCCTGCACTGAAACACCTGCCCTGAATCTCCTGCCCTGAAAATGAAGCCCTGAATCTCATGCTCTAAAACTCGTGCACTGAATCTCATGCCCTCAATTAACTGCACTGAAACTCATGCCCTGAATCTCATGCCCTGAAACAAATGCCCTGAATCATCTGCCCAGAAACTCATGCCCTGAATTACATGCCCTGAAATACCTGCCCTGAATCTCATGCCCTGAAACTCCTGCACTGAAACACCTGCCCTGAATCTCCTGCCCTGAAAATCATACCCTGAATCTCATGCCCTGAATCTGATGCTCTGAAACTCATGCCCTAAATCTCATACCCTGAATCTCCTGCCCTGAAACTCATGCACTGAAACTCATGCCCTGAATCACATGCCCTAAAACTCCTGCCTTGAATCATCTGCCCAGAAACTCATGCCCTGAATTACATGCCCTGAAATTCCTGCCCTGAATCTCATGCCCTGAAACTCATGCCCTGAATCTCATGCCCTGAAACTCCTGCCCTCAAGCTCATGCAGTGAAACTCAAGCCCTGAATTTCATGCCTTGAAACTCCTGTCCTGAATCTCATGCCCTGAAACTCATGCCCTGAATCTCATGCCCTGAAACTCCTGCACTGAAACTCATGCCATGAATCTCATATCCTGAAACTCACGCCCTGAATTACATACCCTGAAACTCCTGCCTTGAAACGCATGCCCTGAAAATCATTCCCTGAATCTCCTGTCCTAAAACTCATGCCCTGAATCTCATGCCCTGAAATTCCTGCACTGAATCACATGCCCTGAAACTCCTGCCCTGAAACTCATGCACTGAATCTCATGCCCTGATCCACATGCCCTAAAACTAATGCCCTGAATCATCTGCCCAGAAACTCATGCCCTGAATTACATGCCCTGAAATACCTGCCCTGAATCTCATGCCCTGAAACTCATGCCCTGAATCTCATGCCCTGAAACTCCTGCCCTCAAACTCATGCCCTGAATCTCATGCCTTGAAACTCCTGCCCTCAAATTCATGCACTGAAACTCATGCCCTGAATCTCATGCCCTGAAACACCTGCACTGAATCTCATGCCCTGAAACTCATGCCCTGAATCTCATGCCCTGAATCTCGTGCCCTGAAACTCCTGCACTGAAACACCTGCCCTGAATCTCCTGCCCTGAAAATGAAGCCCTGAATCTCATGCTCTAAAACTCGTGCACTGAATCTCATGCCCTCAATTAACTGCACTGAAACTCATGCCCTGAATCTCATGCCCTGAAACTCATGCCCTGAATCATCTGCCCAGAAACTCATGCCCTGAATTACATGCCCTGAAATACCTGCCCTGAATCTCATGCCCTGAAACTCCTGCCCTGAAACTCATGCACTGAAACTCATGCCCTGAATCACATGCCCTAAAACTCATGCCCTGAATCATCTGCCCAGAAACTCATGCCCTGAATTACATGCCCTGAAATACCTGCCCTGAATCTCATGCCCTGAAACTCATGCCCTGAATCTCATGCCCTGAAACTCCTGCACTGAAACTCATGCCCTGAATCTCTTGCCCTGAAACACCTGCACTGAAACTCATGCCATGAATCTCATATCCTGAAACTCACGCCTTGAATCTCATGCCCTGAAACTCCTGCCCTGAAACTCATGCCCTGAAACTCATGCCCTGAAACTCATGCCCTGAATCTCATGCCCTGAATCTCGTGCCCTGAAACTCCTGCACTGAAACACCTGCCCTGAATCTCCTGCCCTGAAAATGAAGCCCTGAATCTCATGCCCTGAATCTCATGCCCTGAAACTCATGCCCTGCAACTCATGCCCTGAATCTCATGCTCTGAAGCTCATGCCCTGAATCTCATGCCTTGAAACTCCTGCCCTCAAACTCATGCACTGAAACTCATGCCCTGAATCTCATGCCCTGAAACACCTGCACTGAAACTCATGCCATGAATCTCATATCCTGAAACTCACGCCTTGAATTACATGCCCTTAAACTCCTGCCCTGAAACTCATGCCCTGAAACTCATGCCCTGAAACTCATGCCCTGAATCTCATGCCCTGAATCTCGTGCCCTGAAACTCCTGCACTGAAACACCTGCCCTGAATCTCCTGCCCTGAAAATGAAGCCCTGAATCTCATGCCCTGAATCTCATGCCCTGAAACTCATGCCCTGAAACTCATGCCCTGAATCTCCTGTCCTGAAACTCATGCCCTGAATATCATGCCCTGAAACTCCTGCACTGAAATACCTGCCCTGAATCTCCTGCCCTGAAAATCATGCCCTGAATCTCATGCCCTGAATCTCATGCTCTGAAACTGATGCCCTGAATCTCATGCCCTGAAACTCCTGCACTGAAACTCATGCCATGAATCTCATATCCTGAAACTCACGCCCTGAATCACATGCCCTGAAACTCCTGCCCTGAAACTCATGCCCTGAATTTCCTGTCCTGAAACTCATGCCCTGAATCTCATGCCCTGAATCTCATGCCCTGAAACTCCTGCACTGAAACACCTGCCCTGAATCTCCTGCCCTGAAAATCATGCCCTGAATCTCATGCCCTGAATTTCATGCTCTGAAACTCATGCCCTGAATCTCATGCCCTCAAGTTCCTGCACTGAAACTCATGCCCTGAATCTCATGACCTGAAACTCATGCCCTGAACCTCATGCCCTGAAACTCAAGCCCTGAATCTCATGCCCTGAAACTCCTGCACTGAAACTCATGCCATGAATCTCATATCCTGAAACTCACGCCCTGAATCACATGCCCTGAAACTCCTGCCCTGAAACTCATGCCCTGAAACTCATGCCCTGAATTTCCTGTCCTGAAACTCATGCCCTGAATCTCATGCCCTGAATCTCATGCCCTGAAACTCCTGCACTGAAACACCTGCCCTGAATCTCCTGCCCTGAAAATCATGCCCTGAATCTCAAGCCCTGAATCTCATGCTCTGAAACTCATGCCCTGAATCTCATGCCCTCAAGTTCCTGCACTGAAACTCATGCCCTGAATCTCATGACCTGAAACTCATGCCCTGAACCTCATGCCCTGAAACTCAAGCCCTGAATCTCATGCCCGGAATCTCATGCACTAAATCACATACCCTGAAACTCCTGCCCTGAAACTCATGCACTCAAACTCATGCCCTGAATCACATGCCCTAAAACTCCTGCCCTGAAACTCATGCCCTGAAACTCATGCCCTGATCCTCATGCCCTGAAACTCAAGCCCTGAATCTCATGCCCTGAATCTCATGCCCTAAATCACATATCCTGAAACTACTGCCCTGAAACTCATGCACTGAAACTCATGCCCTGAATCACATGCCCTAAAATTCCTGCCCTGAATCATCTGCCCAGAAAACCATGCCCTGAATTACATGCCCTGAAATACCTGCCCTGAATCTCATGCCCTGAAACTCATGCCCTGAATCTCATGCCCTGAATCTCATGCCCTAAAACTCCTGCCCTGAATTATCTGCCCAGAAACTCATGCCCTGAATTACATGCCCTGAAATACCTGCCCTGAATCTCATGCCCTGAAACTCATGCCCTGAATCTCATGCCCTGAAACTCCTGCACTGAAACTCATGCCCTGAATCTCTTGCCCTGAAACACCTGCACTGAAACTCATGCCATGAATCTCATATCCTGAAACTCACGCCTTGAATCTCATGCCCTGAAACGCCTGCCCTGAAACTCATGCCCTGAAACTCATGCCCTGAAACTCATGCCCTGAAACTCATGCCCTGAATCTCATGCCCTGAATCTCGTGCCCTGAAACTCCTGCACTGAAACACCTGCCCTGAATCTCCTGCCCTGAAAATCATGCCCTGAATCTCATGCCCTGAATCTCATGCTCTGAAACTCATGCCCTGAATCTCAAGCCCTGAATCTCATGCCCTGAAACTCATGCCCTACATCACATACCCTGAAACTCCTGCCCTGAAACTCATGCACTGAAACTCATGCCCTGAATCACATGCCCTAAAACTCATGCCCTGAATCATCTGCCCAGAAACTCATGCCCTGAATTACATGCCCTGAAACACCTGCCCTGAATCTCATGCCCTGAAACTCATGCCCTTAATCTCATGGCCTGAAACTCCTGCCCTCAAACTCATGCACTGAAACTCATGCCCTGAATCTCATGCCTTGAAACTCCTGCCCTCAAACTCATGCACTGAAACTCATGCCCTGAATCTCATGCCCTGAAACACCTGCACTGAAACTCATGCCATGAATCTCATATCCTGAAACTCACGCCTTGAATCACATGCCCTGAAACTCCTGCCCTGAAACTCATGCCCTGAAACTCATGCCCTGAATCTCATGCACTGAATCTCGTGCCCTGAAACTCCTGCACTGAAACACCTGCCCTGAATCTCCTGCCCTGAAAATGAAGCCCTGAATCTCATGCCCTGAATCTCATGCCCTGAAACTCATGCCCTGAAACTCATGCCCTGAATCTCCTGTCCTGAAACTCATGCCCTGAATCTCATGCCCTAAATCTCATGCCCTGAAACTCCTGCACTGAAAAACCTGCCCTGAAACTCCTGCCCTGAAACTCATGCCCTGAAACTCATGCCCTGAATTTCCTGCCCTGAAAATCATGCCCTGAATCTCATGCCCTGAATCTCATGCTCTGAAACTCATGCCCTGAATCTCATGCCCTCAAGTTCCTGCACTGAAACTCATGCAATGAATCTCATGACCTGAAACTCATGCCCTGAACCTCATGCCCTGAAACTCAAGCCCTGAATCTCATGCCCTGAAACTCCTGCACTGAAACTCATGCCATGAATCTCATATCCTGAAACTCACGCCCTGAATCACATGCCCTGAAACTCCTGCCCTGAAACTCATACCCTGAAACTCATGCCCTGAATTTCCTGTCCTGAAACTCATGCCCTGAATCTCATGCTCTGAATCTCATGCCCTGAAACTCCTGCACTGAAACACCTGCCCTGAATCTCCTGCCCTGAAAATCATGCCCTGAATATCAAGCCCTGAATCTCATGCTCTGAAACTCATGCCCTGAATCTCATGCCCTCAAGTTCCTGCACTGAAACTCATGCCCTGAATCTCATGACCTGAAACTCATGCCCTGAACCTCATGCCCTGAAACTCAAGCCCTGAATCTCATGCCCGGAATCTCATGCCCTAAATCACATACCCTGAAACTCCTGCCCTGAAACTCATGCACTCAAACTCATGCCCTGAATCACATGCCCTAAAACTCCTGCCCTGAAACTCATGCCCTGAAACTCATGCCCTGAACCTCATGCCCTGAAACTCAAGCCCTGAATCTCATGCCCTGAAACTCATGCCCTAAATCACATACCCTGAAACTACTGCCCTGAAACTCATGCACTGAAACTCATGCCCTGAATCACATGCCCTAAAATTCCTGCCCTGAATCATCTGCCCAGAAAACCATGCCCTGAATTACATGCCCTGAAATACCTGCCCTGAATCTCATGCCCTGAAACTCATGCCCTGAATCTCATGCCCTGAAACTCCTGCACTCAAACTCATGCCATGAATCTCATATCCTGAAACTCACGCCCTGAATTACATGCCCTGAAACTCCTGCCCTGAAACTCATGCCCTGAAACTCATGCCCTGAAACTCATGCCCTGAATCTCCTGTCCTAAAACTCATGCCCTGAATCTCATGCTCTGAATCTCATGCCCTGAAACTCCTGCACTGAAACACCTGCCCTGAATCTCCTGCCCTGAAAATCATACCCTGAATCTCATGCCCTGAATCTCATGCTCTGAAACTCATGCCCTAAATCTCATACCCTGAATCTCCTGCCCTGAAACTCATGCACTGAAACTCATGCCCTGAATCACATGCCCTAAAACTCCTGCCTTGAATCATCTGCCCAGAAACTCATGCCCTGAATCTCATGCCCTGAAACTCCTGCCCTCAAGCTCATGCAGTGAAACTCAAGCCCTGAATTTCATGCCTTGAAACTCCTGTCCTGAATCTCATGCCCTGAAACTCATGCCCTGAATCTCATGCCCTGAAACTCCTGCACTGAAACTCATGCCATGAATCTCATATCCTGAAACTCACGCCCTGAATTACATACCCTGAAACTCCTGCCTTGAAACGCATGCCCTGAAAATCATTCCCTGAATCTCCTGTCCTAAAACTCATGCCCTGAATCTCATGCCCTGAAATTCCTGCACTGAAACACCTGCCCTGAATCTCCTGCCCTGAAACTCATGCCCAGAATCTCATGCCCTGAATCTCATGCTCTGAAACCCGTGCAGTGAACCTCATGCCCTCAAGTTCCTGCACTGAAACTCAAGCCCTGAATCTCATGCCCTGAAACTCATGCCCTGAACCTCATGCCCTGAAACCTAAGCCCTGAATCTCATGCCCTGAAACTCATGCCCTAAATCACATACCCTGAAACTCCTGCCCTGAAACTCATGCACTGAATCTCATGCCCTGATCCACATGCCCTAAAACTAATGCCCTGAATCATCTGCCCAGAAACTCATGCCCTGAATTACATGCCCTGAAATACCTGCCCTGAATCTCATGCCCTGAAACTCATGCCCTGAATCTCATGCCCTGAAACTCCTGCCCTCAAACTCATGCCCTGAATCTCATGCCTTGAAACTCCTGCCCTCAAATTCATGCACTGAAACTCATGCCCTGAATTATCTGCCCAGAAACTCATGCCCTGAATTACATGCCCTGAAATACCTGCCCTGAATCTCATGCCCTGAAACTCATGCCCTGAATCTCATGCCCTGAAACTCCTGCACTGAAACTCATGCCCTGAATCTCTTGCCCTGAAACACCTGCACTGAAACTCATGCCATGAATCTCATATCCTGAAACTCACGCCTTGAATCTCATGCCCTGAAACGCCTGCCCTGAAACTCATGCCCTGAAACTCATGCCCTGAATCTCATGCCCTGAATCTCGTGCCCTGAAACTCCTGCACTGAAACACCTGCCCTGAATCTCCTGCCCTGAAAATCATGCCCTGAATCTCATGCCCTGAATCTCATGCTCTGAAACTCATGCCCTGAATCTCAAGCCCTGAATCTCATGCCCTGAAACTCATGCCCTACATCACATACCCTGAAACTCCTGCCCTGAAACTCATGCACTGAAACTCATGCCCTGAATCACATGCCCTAAAACTCATGCCCTGAATCATCTGCCCAGAAACTCATGCCCTGAATTACATGCCCTGAAACACCTGCCCTGAATCTCATGCCCTGAAACTCATGCCCTTAATCTCATGGCCTGAAACTCCTGCCCTCAAACTCATGCACTGAAACTCATGCCCTGAATCTCATGCCTTGAAACTCCTGCCCTCAAACTCATGCACTGAAACTCATGCCCTGAATCTCATGCCCTGAAACACCTGCACTGAAACTCATGCCATGAATCTCATATCCTGAAACTCACGCCTTGAATCACATGCCCTGAAACTCCTGCCCTGAAACTCATGCCCTGAAACTCATGCCCTGAATCTCATGCACTGAATCTCGTGCCCTGAAACTCCTGCACTGAAACACCTGCCCTGAATCTCCTGCCCTGAAAATGAAGCCCTGAATCTCATGCCCTGAATCTCATGCCCTGAAACTCATGCCCTGAAACTCATGCCCTGAATCTCCTGTCCTGAAACTCATGCCCTGAATCTCATGCCCTAAATCTCATGCCCTGAAACTCCTGCACTGAAAAACCTGCCCTGAAACTCCTGCCCTGAAACTCATGCCCTGAAACTCATGCCCTGAATTTCCTGCCCTGAAAATCATGCCCTGAATCTCATGCCCTGAATCTCATGCTCTGAAACTCATGCCCTGAATCTCATGCCCTCAAGTTCCTGCACTGAAACTCATGCCCTGAATCTCATGACCTGAAACTCATGCCCTGAACCTCATGCCCTGAAACTCAAGCCCTGAATCTCATGCCCTGAAACTCCTGCACTGAAACTCATGCCATGAATCTCATATCCTGAAACTCACGCCCTGAATCACATGCCCTGAAACTCCTGCCCTGAAACTCATACCCTGAAACTCATGCCCTGAATTTCCTGTCCTGAAACTCATGCCCTGAATCTCATGCTCTGAATCTCATGCCCTGAAACCCCTGCACTGAAACACCTGCCCTGAATCTCCTGCCCTGAAAATCATGCCCTGAATATCAAGCCCTGAATCTCATGCTCTGAAACTCATGCCCTGAATCTCATGCCCTCAAGTTCCTGCACTGAAACTCATGCCCTGAATCTCATGACCTGAAACTCATGCCCTGAACCTCATGCCCTGAAACTCAAGCCCTGAATCTCATGCCCGGAATCTCATGCCCTAAATCACATACCCTGAAACTCCTGCCCTGAAACTCATGCACTCAAACTCATGCCCTGAATCACATGCCCTAAAACTCCTGCCCTGAAACTCATGCCCTGAAACTCATGCCCTGAACCTCATGCCCTGAAACTCAAGCCCTGAATCTCATGCCCTGAAACTCATGCCCTAAATCACATACCCTGAAACTACTGCCCTGAAACTCATGCACTGAAACTCATGCCCTGAATCACATGCCCTAAAATTCCTGCCCTGAATCATCTGCCCAGAAAACCATGCCCTGAATTACATGCCCTGAAATACCTGCCCTGAATCTCATGCCCTGAAACTCATGCCCTGAATCTCATGCCCTGAAACTCCTGCACTCAAACTCATGCCATGAATCTCATATCCTGAAACTCACGCCCTGAATTACATGCCCTGAAACTCCTGCCCTGAAACTCATGCCCTGAAACTCATGCCCTGAAACTCATGCCCTGAATCTCCTGTCCTAAAACTCATGCCCTGAATCTCATGCTCTGAATCTCATGCCCTGAAACTCCTGCACTGAAACACCTGCCCTGAATCTCCTGCCCTGAAAATCATACCCTGAATCTCATGCCCTGAATCTCATGCTCTGAAACTCATGCCCTAAATCTCATACCCTGAATCTCCTGCCCTGAAACTCATGCACTGAAACTCATGCCCTGAATCACATGCCCTAAAACTCCTGCCTTGAATCATCTGCCCAGAAACTCATGCCCTGAATCTCATGCCCTGAAACTCCTGCCCTCAAGCTCATGCAGTGAAACTCAAGCCCTGAATTTCATGCCTTGAAACTCCTGTCCTGAATCTCATGCCCTGAAACTCATGCCCTGAATCTCATGCCCTGAAACTCCTGCACTGAAACTCATGCCATGAATCTCATATCCTGAAACTCACGCCCTGATTTACATACCCTGAAACTCCTGCCTTGAAACGCATGCCCTGAAAATCATTCCCTGAATCTCCTGTCCTAAAACTCATGCCCTGAATCTCATGCCCTGAAATTCCTGCACTGAAACACCTGCCCTGAATCTCCTGCCCTGAAACTCATGCCCAGAATCTCATGCCCTGAATCTCATGCTCTGAAACCCGTGCACTGAACCTCATGCCCTCAAGTTCCTGCACTGAAACTCATGCCCTGAATCTCATGCCCTGAAACTCATGCCCTGAACCTCATGCCCTGAAACCTAAGCCCTGAATCTCATGCCCTGAAACTCATGCCCTAAATCACATACCCTGAAACTCCTGCCCTGAAACTCATGCACTGAATCTCATGCCCTGATCCACATGCCCTAAAACTAATGCCCTGAATCATCTGCCCAGAAACTCATGCCCTGAATTACATGCCCTGAAATACCTGCCCTGAATCTCATGCCCTGAAACTCATGCCCTGAATCTCATGCCCTGAAACTCCTGCCCTCAAACTCATGCCCTGAATCTCATGCCTTGAAACTCCTGCCCTCAAATTCATGCACTGAAACTCATGCCCTGAATTATCTGCCCAGAAACTCATGCCCTGAATTACATGCCCTGAAATACCTGCCCTGAATCTCATGCCCTGAAACTCATGCCCTGAATCTCATGCCCTGAAACTCCTGCACTGAAACTCATGCCCTGAATCTCTTGCCCTGAAACACCTGCA
The DNA here is from genome assembly GCF_030028105.1 of Mobula birostris. Taxonomy (NCBI): domain Eukaryota; kingdom Metazoa; phylum Chordata; class Chondrichthyes; order Myliobatiformes; family Myliobatidae; genus Mobula; species Mobula birostris. The sequence continues at coordinate 29,179 of NW_027276141.1, forward strand.
CTGAAACTCATGCCATGAATCTCATATCCTGAAACTCACGCCTTGAATCTCATGCCCTGAAACGCCTGCCCTGAAACTCATGCCCTGAAACTCATGCCCTGAATCTCATGCCCTGAATCTCGTGCCCTGAAACTCCTGCACTGAAACACCTGCCCTGAATCTCCTGCCCTGAAAATCATGCCCTGAATCTCATGCCCTGAATCTCATGCTCTGAAACTCATGCCCTGAATCTCAAGCCCTGAATCTCATGCCCTGAAACTCATGCCCTACATCACATACCCTGAAACTCCTGCCCTGAAACTCATGCACTGAAACTCATGCCCTGAATCACATGCCCTAAAACTCATGCCCTGAATCATCTGCCCAGAAACTCATGCCCTGAATTACATGCCCTGAAACACCTGCCCTGAATCTCATGCCCTGAAACTCATGCCCTTAATCTCATGGCCTGAAACTCCTGCCCTCAAACTCATGCACTGAAACTCATGCCCTGAATCTCATGCCTTGAAACTCCTGCCCTCAAACTCATGCACTGAAACTCATGCCCTGAATCTCATGCCCTGAAACACCTGCACTGAAACTCATGCCATGAATCTCATATCCTGAAACTCACGCCTTGAATCACATGCCCTGAAACTCCTGCCCTGAAACTCATGCCCTGAAACTCATGCCCTGAATCTCATGCACTGAATCTCGTGCCCTGAAACTCCTGCACTGAAACACCTGCCCTGAATCTCCTGCCCTGAAAATGAAGCCCTGAATCTCATGCCCTGAATCTCATGCCCTGAAACTCATGCCCTGAAACTCATGCCCTGAATCTCCTGTCCTGAAACTCATGCCCTGAATCTCATGCCCTAAATCTCATGCCCTGAAACTCCTGCACTGAAAAACCTGCCCTGAAACTCCTGCACTGAAAATCATGCCCTGAATATCATGCCCTGAATCTCATGCTCTGAAACTCATGCCCTGAATCTCATGCCCTGAATCTCCTGCACTGAAACTCATGCCCTGAAACTCATGCCCTGAAACTCATGCCCTGAATCTCATGCCCTGAATCTCGTGCCCTGAAACTCCTGCACTGAAACACCTGCCCTGAATCTCCTGCCCTGAAAATGAAGCCCTGAATCTCATGCCCTGAATCTCATGCCCTGAAACTCATGCCCTGAAACTCATGCCCTGAATCTCCTGTCCTGAAACTCATGCCCTGAGTCTCATGCCCTGAATCTCATGCCCTGAAACTCCTGCACTGAAACACCTGCCCTGAATCTCCTGCCCTGAAAATCATGCCCTGAATCTCATTGCCCTGAATCTCATGCTCTGAAACTGATGCCCTGAATCTCATGCCCTGAAACTCCTGCTCTGAAACTCATGCCATGAATCTCATATCCTGAAACTCACGCCCTGAATCACATGCCCTGAAACTCCTGCCCTGAAACTCATGCCCTGAAACTCATGCCCTGAATTTCCTGCCCTGAAAATCATGCCCTGAATCTCATGCCCTGAATCTCATGCTCTGAAACTCATGCCCTGAATCTCATGCCCTCAAGTTCCTGCACTGAAACTCATGCCCTGAATCTCATGACCTGAAATTCATGCCCTGAACCTCATGCCCTGAAACTCAAGCCCTGAATCTCATGCCCTGAAACTCCTGCACTGAAACTCATGCCATGAATCTCATATCCTGAAACTCACGCCCTGAATCACATGCCCTGAAACTCCTGCCCTGAAACTCATACCCTGAAACTCATGCCCTGAATTTCCTGTCCTGAAACTCATGCCCTGAATCTCATGCTCTGAATCTCATGCCCTGAAACTCCTGCACTGAAACACCTGCCCTGAATCTCCTGCCCTGAAAATCATGCCCTGAATATCAAGCCCTGAATCTCATGCTCTGAAACTCATGCCCTGAATCTCATGCCCTCAAGTTCCTGCACTGAAACTCATGCCCTGAATCTCATGACCTGAAACTCATGCCCTGAACCTCATGCCCTGAAACTCAAGCCCTGAATCTCATGCCCGGAATCTCATGCCCTAAATCACATACCCTGAAACTCCTGCCCTGAAACTCATGCACTCAAACTCATGCCCTGAATCACATGCCCTAAAACTCCTGCCCTGAAACTCATGCCCTGAAACTCATGCCCTGAACCTCATGCCCTGAAACTCAAGCCCTGAATCTCATGCCCTGAAACTCATGCCCTAAATCACATACCCTGAAACTACTGCCCTGAAACTCATGCACTGAAACTCATGCCCTGAATCACATGCCCTAAAATTCCTGCCCTGAATCATCTGCCCAGAAAACCATGCCCTGAATTACATGCCCTGAAATACCTGCCCTGAATCTCATGCCCTGAAACTCATGCCCTGAATCTCATGCCCTGAAACTCCTGCACTCAAACTCATGCCATGAATCTCATATCCTGAAACTCACGCCCTGAATTACATGCCCTGAAACTCCTGCCCTGAAACTCATGCCCTGAAACTCATGCCCTGAAACTCATGCCCTGAATCTCCTGTCCTAAAACTCATGCCCTGAATCTCATGCTCTGAATCTCATGCCCTGAAACTCCTGCACTGAAACACCTGCCCTGAATCTCCTGCCCTGAAAATCATACCCTGAATCTCATGCCCTGAATCTCATGCTCTGAAACTCATGCCCTAAATCTCATACCCTGAATCTCCTGCCCTGAAACTCATGCACTGAAACTCATGCCCTGAATCACATGCCTTAAAACTCCAGCCTTGAATCATCTGCCCAGAAACTCATGCCCTGAATTACGTGCCCTGAAATTCCTGCCCTGAATCTCATGCCCTGAAACTCATGCCCTGAATCTCATGCCCTGAAACTCCTGCCCTCAAGCTCATGCAGTGAAACTCAAGCCCTGAATTTCATGCCTTGAAACTCCTGTCCTGAATCTCATGCCCTGAAACTCATGCCCTGAATCTCATGCCCTGAAACTCCTGCACTGAAACTCATGCCATGAATCTCATATCCTGAAACTCACGCCCTGAATTACATACCCTGAAACTCCTGCCTTGAAACGCATGCCCTGAAAATCATTCCCTGAATCTCCTGTCCTAAAACTCATGCCCTGAATCTCATGCCCTGAAATTCCTGCACTGAAACACCTGCCCTGAATCTCCTGCCCTGAAACTCATGCCCAGAATCTCATGCCCTGAATCTCATGCTCTGAAACCCGTGCACTGAACCTCATGCCCTCAAGTTCCTGCACTGAAACTCATGCCCTGAATCTCATGCCCTGAAACTCATGCCCTGAACCTCATGCCCTGAAACCTAAGCCCTGAATCTCATGCCCTGAAACTCATGCCCTAAATCACATACCCTGAAACTCCTGCCCTGAAACTCATGCACTGAATCTCATGCCCTGATCCACATGCCCTAAAACTAATGCCCTGAATCATCTGCCCAGAAACTCATGCCCTGAATTACATGCCCTGAAATACCTGCCCTGAATCTCATGCCCTGAAACTCATGCCCTGAATCTCATGCCCTGAAACTCCTGCCCTCAAACTCATGCCCTGAATCTCATGCCTTGAAACTCCTGCCCTCAAATTCATGCACTGAAACTCATGCCCTGAATTATCTGCCCAGAAACTCATGCCCTGAATTACATGCCCTGAAATACCTGCCCTGAATCTCATGCCCTGAAACTCATGCCCTGAATCTCATGCCCTGAAACTCCTGCACTGAAACTCATGCCCTGAATCTCTTGCCCTGAAACACCTGCTCTGAAACTCATGCCATGAATCTCATATCCTGAAACTCACGCCTTGAATCTCATGCCCTGAAACGCCTGCCCTGAAACTCATGCCCTGAAACTCATGCCCTGAAACTCATGCCCTGAATCTCATGCCCTGAATCTCGTGCCCTGAAACTCCTGCACTGAAACACCTGCCCTGAATCTCCTGCCCTGAAAATCATGCCCTGAATCTCATGCCCTGAATCTCATGCTCTGAAACTCATGCCCTGAATCTCAAGCCCTGAATCTCATGCCCTGAAACTCATGCCCTACATCACATACCCTGAAACTCCTGCCCTGAAACTCATGCACTGAAACTCATGCCCTGAATCACATGCCCTAAAACTCATGCCCTGAATCATCTGCCCAGAAACTCATGCCCTGAATTACATGCCCTGAAACACCTGCCCTGAATCTCATGCCCTGAAACTCATGCCCTTAATCTCATGGCCTGAAACTCCTGCCCTCAAACTCATGCACTGAAACTCATGCCCTGAATCTCATGCCTTGAAACTCCTGCCCTCAAACTCATGCACTGAAACTCATGCCCTGAATCTCATGCCCTGAAACACCTGCACTGAAACTCATGCCATGAATCTCATATCCTGAAACTCACGCCTTGAATCACATGCCCTGAAACTCCTGCCCTGAAACTCATGCCCTGAAACTCATGCCCTGAAACTCATGCCCTGAATCTCATGCACTGAATCTCGTGCCCTGAAACTCCTGCACTGAAACACCTGCCCTGAATCTCCTGCCCTGAAAATGAAGCCCTGAATCTCATGCCCTGAATCTCATGCCCTGAAACTCATGCCCTGAAACTCATGCCCTGAATCTCCTGTCCTGAAACTCATGCCCTGAATCTCATGCCCTAAATCTCATGCCCTGAAACTCCTGCACTGAAAAACCTGCCCTGAAACTCCTGCACTGAAAATCATGCCCTGAATATCATGCCCTGAATCTCATGCTCTGAAACTCATGCCCTGAATCTCATGCCCTGAATCTCCTGCACTGAAACTCAATCCATGAATCTCATATCCTGAAACTCATGCCCTGGATCTCAATCCCTGAATCTCATGCCCTGAAACTCCTGCACTGAAACTCATACCCTGAAACTCATGCCCTGAAACTCATGCCCTGAATCTCATGCCCTGAATCTCGTGCCCTGAAACTCCTGCACTGAAACACCTGCCCTGAATCTCCTGCCCTGAAAATGAAGCCCTGAATCTCATGCCCTGAATCTCATGCCCTGAAACTCATGCCCTGAAACTCATGCCTGAATCTCCTGTCCTGAAACTCATGCCCTGAGTCTCATGCCCTGAATCTCATGCCCTGAAACTCCTGCACTGAAACACCTGCCCTGAATCTCCTGCCCTGAAAATCATGCCCTGAATCTCATGCCCTGAATCTCATGCTCTGAAACTGATGCCCTGAATCTCATGCCCTGAAACTCCTGCTCTGAAACTCATGCCATGAATCTCATATCCTGAAACTCACGCCCTGAATCACATGCCCTGAAACTCCTGCCCTGAAACTCATGCCCTGAAACTCATGCCCTGAATTTCCTGCCCTGAAAATCATGCCCTGAATCTCATGCCCTGAATCTCATGCTCTGAAACTCATGCCCTGAATCTCATGCCCTCAAGTTCCTGCACTGAAACTCATGCCCTGAATCTCATGACCTGAAACTCATGCCCTGAACCTCATGCCCTGAAACTCAAGCCCTGAATCTCATGCCCTGAAACTCCTGCACTGAAACTCATGCCATGAATCTCATATCCTGAAACTCACGCCCTGAATCACATGCCCTGAAACTCCTGCACTGAAACTCATACCCTGAAACTCATGCCCTGAATTTCCTGTCCTGAAACTCATGCCCTGAATCTCATGCTCTGAATCTCATGCCCTGAAACTCCTGCACTGAAACACCTGCCCTGAATCTCCTGCCCTGAAAATCATGCCCTGAATATCAAGCCCTGAATCTCATGCTCTGAAACTCATGCCCTGAATCTCATGCCCTCAAGTTCCTGCACTGAAACTCATGCCCTGAATCTCATGACCTGAAACTCATGCCCTGAACCTCATGCCCTGAAACTCAAGCCCTGAATCTCATGCCCGGAATCTCATGCCCTAAATCACATACCCTGAAACTCCTGCCCTGAAACTCATGCACTCAAACTCATGCCCTGAATCACATGCCCTAAAACTCCTGCCTGAAACTCATGCCCTGAAACTCATGCCCTGAACCTCATGCCCTGAAACTCAAGCCCTGAATCTCATGCCCTGAAACTCATGCCCTAAATCACATACCCTGAAACTACTGCCCTGAAACTCATGCACTGAAACTCATGCCCTGAATCACATGCCCTAAAATTACTGCCCTGAATCATCTGCCCAGAAAACCATGCCCTGAATTACATGCCCTGAAATACCTGCCCTGAATCTCATGCCCTGAAACTCATGCCCTGAATCTCATGCCCTGAAACTCCTGCACTCAAACTCATGCCATGAATCTCATATCCTGAAACTCACGCCCTGAATTACATGCCCTGAAACTCCTGCCCTGAAACTCATGCCCTGAAACTCATGCCCTGAATCTCCTGTCCTAAAACTCATGCCCCGAATCTCATGCTCTGAATCTCATGCCCTGAAACTCCTGCACTGAAACACCTGCCCTGAATCTCCTGCCCTGAAAATCATACCCTGAATCTCATGCCCTGAATCTCATGCTCTGAAACTCATGCCCTAAATCTCATACCCTGAATCTCCTGCCCTGAAACTCATGCACTGAAACTCATGCCCTGAATCACATGCCCTAAAACTCCTGCCTTGAATCATCTGCCAGAAACTCATGCCCTGAATTACATGCCCTGAAATTCCTGCCCTGAATCTCATGCCCTGAAACTCATGCCCTGAATCTCATGCCCTGAAACTCCTGCCCTCAAGCTCATGCATTGAAACTCAAGCCCTGAATTTCATGCCTTGAAACTCCTGTCCTGAATCTCATGCCTGAAACTCATTCCCTGAATCTCATGCCCTGAAACTCCTGCACTGAAACTCATGCCATGAATCTCATATCCTGAAACTCACGCCCTGAATTACATACCCTGAAACTCCTGCCTTGAAACGCATGCCCTGAAAATCATTCCTGAATCTCCTGTCCTAAAACTCATGCCCTGAATCTCATGCCCTGAAATTCCTGCACTGAAACACCTGCCCTGAATCTCCTGCCCTGAAACTCATGCCCAGAATCTCATGCCCTGAATCTCATGCTCTGAAACCCGTGCACTGAACCTCATGCCCTCAAGTTCCTGCACTGAAACTCATGCCCTGAATCTCATGCCCTGAAACTCATGCCCTGAACCTCATGCCCTGAAACCTAAGCCCTGAATCTCATGCCCTGAAACTCATGCCCTAAATCACATACCCTGAAACTCCTGCCCTGAAACTCATGCCCTGAATCTCATGCCCTGAAACTCCTGCCCTCAAACTCATGCCCTGAATCTCATGCCTTGAAACTCCTGCCCTCAAATTCATGCACTGAAACTCATGCCCTGAATCTCATGCCCTGAAACACCTGCACTGAATCTCATGCCCTGAAACTCATGCCCTGAATCTCATGCCCTGAATCTCGTGCCCTGAAACTCCTGCACTGAAACACCTGCCCTGAATCTCCTGCCCTGAAAATGAAGCCCTGAATCTCATGCTCTAAAACTCGTGCACTGAATCTCATGCCCTCAATTAACTGCACTGAAACTCATGCCCTGAATCTCATGCCCTGAAACTCATGCCCTGAATCATCTGCCCAGAAATCATGCCCTGAATTACATGCCCTGAAATACCTGCCCTGAATCTCATGCCTGAAACTCCTGCCCTGAAACTCATGCACTGAAACTCATGCCCTGAATCACATGCCCTAAAACTCATGCCCTGAATCATCTGCCCAGAAACTCATGCCCTGAATTACATGCCCTGAAATACCTGCCCTGAATCTCATGCCCTGAAACTCATGCCCAGAATCTCATGCCCTGAAACTCCTGCACTGAAACTCATGCCCTGAATCTCTTGCCCTGAAACACCTGCACTGAAACTCATGCCATGAATCTCATATCCTGAAACTCACGCCTTGAATCTCATGCCCTGAAACTCCTGCCCTGAAACTCATGCCCTGAAACTCATGCCCTGAAACTCATGCCCTGAATCTCATGCCCTGAATCTCGTGCCCTGAAACTCCTGCACTGAAACACCTGCCCTGAATCTCCTGCCCTGAAAATGAAGCCCTGAATCTCATGCCCTGAATCTCATGCCCTGAAACTCATGCCCTGCAACTCATGCCCTGAATCTCATGCTCTGAAACTCATGCCCTGAATCTCATGCCTTGAAACTCCTGCCCTCAAACTCATGCACTGAAACTCATGCCCTGAATCTCATGCCCTGAAACACCTGCACTGAAACTCATGCCATGAATCTCATATCCTGAAACTCACGCCTTGAATTACATGCCCTTAAACTCCTGCCCTGAAACTCATGCCCTGAAACTCATGCCCTGAAACTCATGCCCTGAATCTCATGCCCTGAATCTCGTGCCCTGAAACTCCTGCACTGAAACACCTGCCCTGAATCTCCTGCCCTGAAAATGAAGCCCTGAATCTCATGCCCTGAATCTCATGCCCTGAAACTCATGCCCTGAAACTCATGCCCTGAATCTCCTGTACTGAAACTCATGCCCTGAATCTCATGCCCTGAATATCATGCCCTGAAACTCCTGCACTGAAATACCTGCCCTGAATCTCCTGCCCTGAAAATCATGCCCTGAATCTCATGCCCTGAATCTCATGCTCTGAAACTGATGCCCTGAATCTCATGCCCTGAAAATCCTGCACTGAAACTCATGCCATGAATCTCATATCCTGAAACTCACGCCCTGAATCACATGCCCTGAAACTCCTGCCCTGAAACTCATGCCCTGAAACTCATGCCCTGAATTTCCTGTCCTGAAACTCATGCCCTGAATCTCATGCCCTGAATCTCATGCCCTGAAACTCCTGCACTGAAACACCTGCCCTGAATCTCCTGCCCTGAAAATCATGCCCTGAATCTCATGCCCTGAATTTCATGCTCTGAAACTCATGCCCTGAATCTCATGCCCTCAAGTTCCTGCACTGAAACTCATGCCCTGAATCTCATGACCTGAAACTCATGCCCTGAACCTCATGCCCTGAAACTCAAGCCCTGAATCTCATGCCCTGAAACTCCTGCACTGAAACTCATGCCATGAATCTCATATCCTGAAACTCACGCCCTGAATCACATGCCCTGAAACTCCTGCCCTGAAACTCATGCCCTGAAACTCATGCCCTGAATTTCCTGTCCTGAAACTCATGCCCTGAATCTCATGCCCTGAATCTCATGCCCTGAAACTCCTGCACTGAAACACCTGCCCTGAATCTCCTGCCCTGAAAATCATGCCCTGAATCTCAAGCCCTGAATCTCATGCTCTGAAACTCATGCCCTGAATCTCATGCCCTCAAGTTCCTGCACTGAAACTCATGCCCTGAATCTCATGACCTGAAACTCATGCCCTGAACCTCATGCCCTGAAACTCAAGCCCTGAATCTCATGCCCGGAATCTCATGCACTAAATCACATACCCTGAAACTCCTGCCCTGAAACTCATGCACTCAAACTCATGCCCTGAATCACATGCCCTAAAACTCCTGCCCTGAAACTCATGCCCTGAAACTCATGCCCTGAACCTCATGCCCTGAAACTCAAGCCCTGAATCTCATGCCCTGAATCTCATGCCCTAAATCACATATCCTGAAACTACTGCCCTGAAACTCATGCACTGAAACTCATGCCCTGAATCACATGCCCTAAAATTCCTGCCCTGAATCATCTGCCCAGAAAACCATGCCCTGAATTACATGCCCTGAAATACCTGCCCTGAATCTCATGCCCTGAAACTCATGCCCTGAATCTCATGCCCTGAATCTCATGCCCTAAAACTCCTGCCCTGAATTATCTGCCCAGAAACTCATGCCCTGAATTACATGCCCTGAAATACCTGCCCTGAATCTCATGCCCTGAAACTCATGCCCTGAATCTCATGCCCTGAAACTCCTGCACTCAAACTCATGCCATGAATCTCATATCCTGAAACTCACGCCCTGAATTACATGCCCTGAAACTCCTGCCCTGAAACTCATGCCCTGAAACTCATGCCCTGAATCTCCTGTCCTAAAACTCATGCCCTGAATCTCATGCTCTGAATCTCATGCCCTGAAACTCCTGCACTGAAACACCTGCCCTGAATCTCCTGCCCTGAAAATCATACCCTGAATCTCATGCCCGGAATCTCATGCTCTGAAACTCATGCCCTAAATTCACATACCCTGAAACTCCTGCCCTGAAACTCATGCACTCAAACTCGTGCCCTGAATCACATGCCCTAAAACTCCTGCCCTGAATCTCATGCTCTGAAACTCGTGCACTGAATCTCATGCCCTCAATTTCCTGCACTGAAACTCAAGCCCTGAATCTCATGCCCTGAAACTCATGCCCTGAACCTCATGCCCTGAAACTCAAGCCCTGAATCTCATGCCCTGATACTCATGCCCTAAATCACATACCCTGAAACTCCTGCCCTGAATCATCTGCCCAGAAACTCATGCCCTGAATTACATGCCCTGAAATACCTGCCCTGAATCTCATGCCCTGAAACTCATGCCCTGAATCTCATGCCCAGAAACTCCTGCCCTCAAACTCATGCACTGAAACTCATGCCCTGAATCTCATGCCTTGAAACTCCTGCCCTCAAACTCATGCACTGAAACTCATGCCCTGAATCTCATGCCCTGAAATACCTGCACTGAAACTCATGCCATGAATCTCATATCCTGAAACTCACGCCTTGAATCACATGCCCTGAAACTCCTGCCCTGAAACTCATGCCCTGAAACTCATGCCCTGAAACTCATGCCCTGAATCTCATGCCCTGAATCTCGTGCCCTGAAACTCCTGCACTGAAACACCTGCCCTGAATCTCCTGCCCTGAAAATGAAGCCCTGAATCTCATGCCCTGAATCTCATGCCCTGAAACTCATGCCCTGAAACTCATGCCCTGAATCTCCTGTCCTGAAACTCATGTCCTGAATCTCATGCCCTGAATCTCATGCCCTGAAACTCCTGCACTGAAACACCTGCCCTGAATCTCCTGCCCTGAAAATCATGCCCTGAATCTCATGCCCTGAATCTCATGCTCTGAAACTCATGCCCTGAATCTTAAGCCCTGAATCTCATGCCCTGAAACTCATGCCCTACATCACATACCCTGAAACTCCTGCCCTGAAACTCATGCACTGAAACTCATGCCCTGAATCACATGCCCTAAAACTCATGCCCTGAATCATCTGCCCAGAAACTCATGCCCTGAATTACATGCCCTGAAACACCTGCCCTGAATCTCATGCCCTGAAACTCATGCCCTTAATCTCATGGCCTGAAACTCCTGCCCTCAAACTCATGCACTGAAACTCATGCCCTGAATCTCATGCCTTGAAACTCGTGCCCTCAAACTCATGCACTGAAACTCATGCCCTTAATCTCATGCCCTGAAACACCTGCACTGAAACTCATGCCATGAATCTCATATCCTGAAACTCACGCCTTGAATCACATGCCCTGAAACTCCTGCCCTGAAACTCATGCCCTGAAAACTCATGCCCTGAAACTCATGCCCTGAAACTCATGCCCTGAATCTCCTGTCCTGAAACTCATGCCCTGAATCTCATGCCCTGAAACTCATGCCCTGAAACTCATGCCCTGAATCTCCTGTCCTGAAACTCATGCCCTGAATCTCATGCCCTGAATCTCATGCCCTGAAACTCCTGCACTGAAACACCTGCCCTGAATCTCCTGCACTGAAAATCATGCCCTGAATATCATGCCCTGAATCTCATGCTCTGAAACTCATGCCCTGAATCTCATGCCCTGAATCTCCTGCACTGAAACTCATGCCATGAATCTCATATCCTGAAACTCATGCCCTGAATCTCATGCCCTGAATCTCATGCCCAGAAACTCCTGCACTGAAACACCTGCCCTGAATCTCCTGCCCTGAAAATCATGCCCTGAAACTCAAGCCCTGAATCTCCTGCCCTGAAACTCATGCACTGAAACTCATGCCCTGAATCACATGCCCTAAAACTCCTGCCCTGAATCATCTGCCCAGAAACTCATGCCCTGAATTACATGCCCTGAAATTCCTGCCCTGAATCTCATGCCCTGAAACTCATGCCCTGAATCTCATGCCCTGATACTCCTGCCCTCAAACTCATGCAGTGAAACTCAAGCCCTGAATTTCATTCCTTGAAACTCCTGCCCTGAATCTCATGCCCTGAAACTCATGCCCCGAATCATCTGCCCAGAAACTCATGCCCTGAATTACATGCCCTGAAATACCTGCCCTGAATCTCATGCCCTGAAACTCATGCCCTGAATCTCATGCCCAGAAACTCCTGCCCTCAAACTCATGCACTGAAACTCATGCCCTGAATCTCATGCCTTGAAACTCCTGCCCTCAAACTCATGCACTGAAACTCATGCCCTGAATCTCATGCCCTGAAATACCTGCACTGAAACTCATGCCATGAATCTCATATCCTGAAACTCACGCCTTGAATCACATGCCCTGAAACTCCTGCCCTGAAACTCATGCCCTGAAACTCATGCCCTGAAACTCATGCCCTGAATCTCATGCCCTGAATCTCGTGCCCTGAAACTCCTGCACAGAAACACCTGCCCTGAATCTCCTGCCCTGAAAATGAAGCCCTGAATCTCATGCCTGAATCTCATGCCCTGAAACTCATGCCCTGAAACTCATGCCCTGAATCTCCTGTCCTGAAACTCATGCCCTGAATCTCATGCCTGAATCTCATGCCCTGAAACTCCTGCACTGAAACACCTGCCCTGAATCTCCTGCCCTGAAAATCATGCCCTGAATCTCATGCCCTGAATCTCATGCTCTGAAACTCATGCCCTGAATCTTAAGCCCTGAATCTCATGCCCTGAAACTCATGCCCTACATCACATACCCTGAAACTCCTGCCCTGAAACTCATGCACTGAAACTCATGCCCTGAATCACATGCCCTAAAACTCATGCCTGAATCATCTGCCCAGAAACTCATGCCCTGAATTACATGCCCTGAAACACCTGCCCTGAATCTCATGCCCTGAAACTCATGCCCTTAATCTCATGGCCTGAAACTCCTGCCCTCAAACTCATGCACTGAAACTCATGCCCTGAATCTCATGCCTTGAAACTCGTGCCCTCAAACTCATGCACTGAAACTCATGCCCTTAATCTCATGCCCTGAAACACCTGCACTGAAACTCATGCCATGAATCTCATATCCTGAAACTCACGCCTTGAATCACATGCCCTGAAACTCCTGCCCTGAAACTCATGCCCTGAAACTCATGCCCTGAAACTCATGCCCTGAATCTCCTGTCCTGAAAACTCATGCCCTGAATCTCATGCCCTGAAACTCATGCCCTGAAACTCATGCCCTGAATCGCCTGTCCTGAAACTCATGCCCTGAATCTCATGCCCTGAATCTCATGCCCTGAAACTCCTGCACTGAAACACCTGCCCTGAATCTCCTGCACTGAAAATCATGCCCTGAATATCATGCCTGAATCTCATGCTCTGAAACTCATGCCCTGAATCTCATGCCCTGAATCTCCTGCACTGAAACTCATGCCATGAATCTCATATCCTGAAACTCATGCCCTGAATCTCATGCCCTGAATCTCATGCCCAGAAACTCCTGCACTGAAACACCTGCCCTGAATCTCCTGCCCTGAAAATCATGCCCTGAAACTCAAGCCCTGAATCTCCTGCCTGAAACTCATGCACTGAAACTCATGCCCTGAATCACATGCCCTAAAACTCCTGCCCTGAATCATCTGCCCAGAAACTCATGCCCTGAATTACATGCCCTGAAATTCCTGCCCTGAATCTCATGCCCTGAAACTCATGCCCTGAATCTCATGCCCTGATACTCCTGCCCTCAAACTCATGCAGTGAAACTCAAGCCCTGAATTTCATTCCTTGAAACTCCTGCCCTGAATCTCATGCCCTGAAACTCATGCCCTGACTCTCATGCCCTGAAACTCCTGCACTGAAACTCATGCCATGAATCTCATATCCTGAAACTCACGCCCTGAATTACATACCCTGAAACTCCTGCCTTGAAACGCATGCCCTGAAACTCATTCCCTGAATCTCCTTTCCTAAAACTCATGCCCTGAATCTCATGCCCTGAATCTCATGCCCTGAAATTCCTGCACTGACACTCATGCCCTGAATCTCATGCCCTGAATCTCATGCTCTTAAACTCGTGCACTGAATCTCATGCCCTCAAGTTCCTGCACTGAAACTCATGCCCTGAATCTCATGCCCTGAAACTCATGCCCTAAATCACATACCCTGAAACTCCTGCCCTGAAACTCATGCACTGAATCTCATGCCCTGAACCACATGTCCTAAAACTAATGTCCTGAATCATCTGCCCAGAAACTCATGCCCTGAATTACATGCCCTGAAACACCTGCCCTGAATCTCATGCCCTGAAACTCACGCCCTGAATCACATGCCCTGAAACTCCTGCCCTGAAACTCATGCCCTGAAACTCATGCCCTGAAACTCATGCCCTGAATCTCCTGTCCTGAAACTCATGCCCTGAATCTCATGCCCTGAATCTCATGCCCTGAAACTCCTGCACTGAAACACCTGCCCTGAATCTCCTGCCCTGAAAATGAAGCCCTGAATCTCATGCTCTAAAACTCGTGCACTGAATCTCATGCCCTCAATTAACTGCACTGAAACTCATGCCCTGAATCTCATGCCCTGAAACTCATGCCCTGAACCTCATGCCCTGAAACTCAAGCCCTGAATCTCATGCCCTGAAACTCTTGCCCTAAATCACATACCCTGAAACTCCTGCCCTGAAACGCATGCACTGAAACTCATGCCCTGAATCACATGCCCTAAAACTCCTGCCCTGAATCATCTGCCCAGAAACTCATGCCCTGAATTACATGCCCTGAAATACCTGCCCTGAATCTCA
>NW_027276142.1:0-44070 GCF_030028105.1 Mobula birostris
TAACATTCCCCAACCCTGCTTGCCCTCTCTGTTTCTGTAACATTCCCCCAATCCCGATTCCCCTCTCTGTTTCTGTAACATTCCCCCAACTACGTTTTCCCTCCCTGTTTCTGTAACATTCCCCGAACCTCGTTTCCCCTCTGTTTCTGTAACATTCCCCCAACCCCGATTCCCCTCTCTGTTTCCGTAACATTCCCCAACCCTGCTTCCCCTCTCTGTTTCTGTAACATTCCCCCAACCCCGATTCCCCTCTCTGTTTCTGTAACATTCCCCCAACCCCATTACCCCTCTCTGTTTCTGTAACTTTCCCCAACTCCATTTCTCCTCTCTGTTTCTGTAACACTCCCCCAACCCCGATTCCCCTCTCCCGTTTCTGTAACACTCCCCCAACGCCATTTTCCCTCTGTTTCTGTAGCCCCCGACCACGATTCCCCTTTCTGTTTCTGTAACACTCCCCCAACTCTGATTCCTCTCTCTGTTTCTATAACATTCGCCCAGCTCTGATTCCCCTCTCTTTTTTCTAACAATCCCCCAACCCCGATTCCCTTCTCCTGTTTCTGTAACGTTCCCCCAACAATGATGCCTCCTCCTGTTTCTATAACATTCCCCCAAACCCCGATTCCACTCTCTGTTACTGTAACATTCCCCAAACCCTGATTCCCCTCTCCTGTTTCTGTAACATTCCCCTAACCCTGATTCCCCCTCTTGCTTCTGTAACATTTCCCCAACCCCGTTACCCCCTCTGTTTCTGTAAAATTCCCCCAACCCCTTTTCTCCTCTCTGTTTCTGTAACACTCCCCCAACGCCGTTTCCCCTCTGTTTCTGTAACCTCACGACCCCGATTCCCCTCTCTGTTTCTGTAACACTCCCCCAACTCTGATTCCCCTTTCTGCTTCTGTACCATTCCCCCAACTCTGATTCCCCTCTCTGTTTCTATAACAATCCCCCAACCCCAATTCCCCTCTCCTGTTTCTGTAAAATTCCCCCAACAATGATTCCTCCTCCTGTTTCTGTAACATTCCCCAAATCCGGATTCCTCTCTCTGTTTCTTTAACATTCCCCCAATCCAGTTGTCCCTCTCTGTTTCTTTAAGACACCCCCAATCCCGTTTCCCCCTCTGTTTCTGTAACATTCCCCCAACCCCGATTCTCCTCTCTGTTTCTGTAATATTCCCCTAACCCGATTCCCCTCACCTGTTTCTTTAACATTCCCCCAATCCCGTTTTCCTTCTCTGTTCCTGTAACACTCCCGCAATCACGTTTCCCCCTCTGTTTCTGTAACATTCCCCCAACCCCGATTCCCCTCTCCTGTTTATGTAACATTCCCCCAAACCCGTTATCCCTCTCTGTTTCTGTAACATTCCCCCAAAACCGTTATCCCTCTCTGTTTCTGTAACATTCCCCCAAGCCTGATTCCCCTCTCTGTTTCTGCAACATTCCCCAACCCTGTTTCCCCTCTCTGTTTCTGTAACATTCCCCGAACCCCGTTTCCCCTCTGTTTCTGTAACATTCCCCCAAAACCGTTATCCCTCTCTGTTTCTGTAACATTCCCCCAAGCCTGATTCCCCTCTCTGTTTCTGCAACATTCCCCAACCCCGTTTCCCCTCTCTGTTTCTGTAACATTCCCCGAACACCGTTTCCCCTCTGTTTCTGTAACATTCCCCCAACCCTGATTCCCCTCTCTGTTTCTGTAACATTCCCCAACCCTGCTTCCCCTCTCTGTTTCTGTAACATTCCCCAAACCCCGATTCCCCTCTGCTGTTTCTGTAACATTCCCCCAACTCTGATTCCCACTCCTATTTCTGTAACATTCCCCCAACCCCGATTCCCCTCTCCTGTTTCTTTAACATTCCCCCAATCCCGTTTTCCCTCTCTGTTTCTGTAACACTCCCACAATCCCATTTCCCCCTCTGTTTCTGTAACATTCCCCCAACCCCGATTCCCCTCTCCTGTTTCTGTAACATTCCCCCAGCCCCGTTACCCCCCTCTGTTTCTGTAACATTACCTCAACCACGATTCCCCTCTCTGTTTCTGTAACATTCCCCCAACCCTGATTCCCTCGCTGTTTCTGCAACATTCCCCAACCCCATTTCCCCTCTCTGTTTCTGTAACATTCCCCAACCCTGCTTCCCCTCTCTGTTTCTGTAACATTCCCCCAACCCCGATTCCCCTCTCTGTTTCTGTAACATTCCCCCAACCCCATTACCCCTCTCTGTTTCTGTAACTTTCCCCAACTCCATTTCTCCTCTCTGTTTCTGTAACACTCCCCCAACCCCGATTCCCCTCTCCCGTTTCTGTAACACTCCCCCAACGCCATTTTCCCTCTGTTTCTGTAGCCCCCGACCACGATTCCCATTTCTGTTTCTGTAACACTCCCCCAACTCTGATTCCTCTCTCTGTTTCTATAACATTCGCCCAGCTCTGATTCCCCTCTCTTTTTTCTAACAATCCCCCAACCCCGATTCCCTTCTCCTGTTTCTGTAACGTTCCCCCAACAATGATGCCTCCTCCTGTTTCTATAACATTCCCCCAAACCCCGATTCCACTCTCTGTTACTGTAACATTCCCCAAACCCTGATTCCCCTCTCCTGTTTCTGTAACATTCCCCTAACCCTGATTCCCCCTCTTGCTTCTGTAACATTTCCCCAACCCCGTTACCCCCTCTGTTTCTGTAAAATTCCCCCAACCACTTTTCTCCTCTCTGTTTCTGTAACACTCCCCCAACGCCGTTTCCCCTCTGTTTCTGTAACCTCACGACACCGATTCCCCTCTCTGTTTCTGTAACACTCCCCCAACTCTGATTCCCCTTTCTGCTTCTGTACCATTCCCCCAACTCTGATTCCCCTCTCTGTTTCTATAACAATCCCCCAACCCCAATTCCCCTCTCCTGTTTCTGTAAAATTCCCCCAACAATGATTCCTCCTCCTGTTTCTGTAACATTCCCCCAATCCCGTTTCCCCCTCTGTTTCTGTAACATTCCCCCAACCCCGATTCTCCTCTCTGTTTCTGTAATATTCCCCTAACCCGATTCCCCTCACCTGTTTCTTTAACATTCCCCCAATCCCGTTTTCCTTCTCTGTTCCTGTAACACTCCCGCAATCACGTTTCCCCCTCTGTTTCTGTAACATTCCCCCAACCCCGATTCCCCTCTCCTGTTTATGTAAGATTCCCCCAAACCCGTTATCCCTCTCTGTTTCTGTAACATTATCTCAACCCCGATTCCCCTCTCTGTTTCTGTAACATTCCCCCAAGCCTGATTCCCCTCTCTGTTTCTGCAACATTCCCCAACCCTGTTTCCCCTCTCTGTTTCTGTAACATTCCCCGAACCCCGTTTCCCCTCTGTTTCTGTAACATTCCCCCAAAACCGTTATCCCTCTCTGTTTCTGTAACATTCCCCCAAGCCTGATTCCCCTCTCTGTTTCTGTAACATTCCCCAAACCCCGATTCCCCTCTGCTGTTTCTGTAACATTCCCCCAACTCTGATTCCCCCTCCTATTTCTGTAACATTCCCCCAACCCCGATTCCCCTCTCCTGTTTCTTTAACATTCCCCCAATCCCGTTTTCCCTCTCTGTTTCTGTAACACTCCCACAATCCCATTTCCCCCTCTGTTTCTGTAACATTCCCCCAACCCCGATTCCCCTCTCCTGTTTCTGTAACATTCCCCCAGCCCCGTTACCCCCCTCTGTTTCTGTAACATTACCTCAACCACGATTCCCCTCTCTGTTTCTGTAACATTCCCCCAACCCTGATTCCCTCGCTGTTTCTGCAACATTCCCCAACCCCATTTCCCCTCTCTGTTTCTGTAACATTCCCCAACCCTGCTTCCCCTCTCTGTTTCTTGAACATTCCCCCAATCCCGTTTTCCCTCTCTGTTTCTGTAACACTCCCACAATCCCGTTTCCCCCTCTGTTTCTGTAACATTCCCCCCAACCCCGTTTCCCCCTCTGTTTCTGTAACATTCCCCCAACCCCGTTACCCCTCACTGTTTCTGTAACATTACCTTAACCCCAATTCCCCTCTATGTTTCTGTAACATTCCCTCAACCCTGAATCCCCTCTCTGTTTCTGTAACATTCCCAAACCCCATTTCCCCTCTCTGTTTCTGTAACATTCCCCAACCCTGCTTGCCCTCTCTGTTTCTGTAACATACCCCCAATCCCGATTCCCCTCTCTGTTTCTGTAATATTCCCCCAACTACGTTTTCCCTCCCTGTTTCTGTAACATTCCCCGAACCTCGTTTCCCCTCTGTTTCTGTAACATTCCCCCAACCCCGATTCCCCTCTCTGTTTCCGTAACATTCCCCAACCCTGCTTCCCCTCTCTGTTTCTGTAACATTCCCCCAACCCCGATTCCCCTCTCTGTTTCTGTAACATTCCCCCAACCCCATTACCCCTCTCTGTTTCTGTAACTTTCCCCAACTCCATTTCTCCTCTCTGTTTCTGTAACACTCCCCCAACCCCGATTCCCCTCTCCCGTTTCTGTAACACTCCCCCAACGCCATTTTCCCTCTGTTTCTGTAGCCCCCGACCACGATTCCCCTTTCTGTTTCTGTAACACTCCCCCAACTCTGATTCCTCTCTCTGTTTCTATAACATTCGCCCAGCTCTGATTCCCCTCTCTTTTTTCTAACAATCCCCCAACCCCGATTCCCTTCTCCTGTTTCTGTAACGTTCCCCCAACAATGATGCCTCCTCCTGTTTCTATAACATTCCCCCAAACCCCGATTCCACTCTCTGTTACTGTAACATTCCCCAAACCCTGATTCCCCTCTCCTGTTTCTGTAACATTCCCCTAACCCTGATTCCCCCTCTTGCTTCTGTAACATTTCCCCAACCCCGTTACCCCCTCTGTTTCTGTAAAATTCCCCCAACCCCTTTTCTCCTCTCTGTTTCTGTAACACTCCCCCAACGCCGTTTCCCCTCTGTTTCTGTAACCTCACGACCCCGATTCCCCTCTCTGTTTCTGTAACACTCCCCCAACTCTGATTCCCCTTTCTGCTTCTGTACCATTCCCCCAACTCTGATTCCCCTCTCTGTTTCTATAACAATCCCCCAACCCCAATTCCCCTCTCCTGTTTCTGTAAAATTCCCCCAACAATGATTCCTCCTCCTGTTTCTGTAACATTCCCCAAATCCGGATTCCTCTCTCTGTTTCTTTAACATTCCCCCAATCCAGTTGTCCCTCTCTGTTTCTTTAAGACACCCCCAATCCCGTTTCCCCCTCTGTTTCTGTAACATTCCCCCAACCCCGATTCTCCTCTCTGTTTCTGTAATATTCCCCTAACCCGATTCCCCTCACCTGTTTCTTTAACATTCCCCCAATCCCGTTTTCCTTCTCTGTTCCTGTAACACTCCCGCAATCACGTTTCCCCCTCTGTTTCTGTAACATTCCCCCAACCCCGATTCCCCTCTCCTGTTTATGTAAGATTCCCCCAAACCCGTTATCCCTCTCTGTTTCTGTAACATTATCTCAACCCCGATTCCCCTCTCTGTTTCTGTAACATTCCCCCAAGCCTGATTCCCCTCTCTGTTTCTGCAACATTCCCCAACCCTGTTTCCCCTCTCTGTTTCTGTAACATTCCCCGAACCCCGTTTCCCCTCTGTTTCTGTAACATTCCCCCAAAACCGTTATCCCTCTCTGTTTCTGTAACATTCCCCCAAGCCTGATTCCCCTCTCTGTTTCTGCAACATTCCCCAACCCCGTTTCCCCTCTCTGTTTCTGTAACATTCCCCGAACACCGTTTCCCCTCTGTTTCTGTAACATTCCCCCAACCCTGATTCCCTCGCTGTTTCTGCAACATTCCCCAACCCCATTTCCCCTCTCTGTTTCTGTAACATTCCCCAACCCTGCTTCCCCTCTCTGTTTCTGTAACATTCCCCCAACCCCGATTCCCCTCTCTGTTTCTGTAACATTCCCCCAACCCCATTACCCCTCTCTGTTTCTGTAACTTTCCCCAACTCCATTTCTCCTCTCTGTTTCTGTAACACTCCCCCAACCCCGATTCCCCTCTCCCGTTTCTGTAACACTCCCCCAACGCCATTTTCCCTCTGTTTCTGTAGCCCCCGACCACGATTCCCCTTTCTGTTTCTGTAACACTCCCCCAACTCTGATTCCTCTCTCTGTTTCTATAACATTCGCCCAGCTCTGATTCCCCTCTCTTTTTTCTAACAATCCCCCAACCCCGATTCCCTTCTCCTGTTTCTGTAACGTTCCCCCAACAATGATGCCTCCTCCTGTTTCTATAACATTCCCCCAAACCCCGATTCCACTCTCTGTTACTGTAACATTCCCCAAACCCTGATTCCCCTCTCCTGTTTCTGTAACATTCCCCTAACCCTGATTCCCCCTCTTGCTTCTGTAACATTTCCCCAACCCCGTTACCCCCTCTGTTTCTGTAAAATTCCCCCAACCACTTTTCTCCTCTCTGTTTCTGTAACACTCCCCCAACGCCGTTTCCCCTCTGTTTCTGTAACCTCACGACACCGATTCCCCTCTCTGTTTCTGTAACACTCCCCCAACTCTGATTCCCCTTTCTGCTTCTGTACCATTCCCCCAACTCTGATTCCCCTCTCTGTTTCTATAACAATCCCCCAACCCCAATTCCCCTCTCCTGTTTCTGTAAAATTCCCCCAACAATGATTCCTCCTCCTGTTTCTGTAACATTCCCCAAATCCGGATTCCTCTCTCTGTTTCTTTAACATTCCCCCAATCCAGTTGTCCCTCTCTGTTTCTTTAAGACACCCCCAATCCCGTTTCCCCCTCTGTTTCTGTAACATTCCCCCAACCCCGATTCTCCTCTCTGTTTCTGTAATATTCCCCTAACCCGATTCCCCTCACCTGTTTCTTTAACATTCCCCCAATCCCGTTTTCCTTCTCTGTTCCTGTAACACTCCCGCAATCACGTTTCCCCCTCTGTTTCTGTAACATTCCCCCAACCCCGATTCCCCTCTCCTGTTTATGTAAGATTCCCCCAAACCCGTTATCCCTCTCTGTTTCTGTAACATTATCTCAACCCCGATTCCCCTCTCTGTTTCTGTAACATTCCCCCAAGCCTGATTCCCCTCTCTGTTTCTGCAACATTCCCCAACCCTGTTTCCCCTCTCTGTTTCTGTAACATTCCCCGAACCCCGTTTCCCCTCTGTTTCTGTAACATTCCCCCAAAACCGTTATCCCTCTCTGTTTCTGTAACATTCCCCCAAGCCTGATTCCCCTCTCTGTTTCTGTAACATTCCCCAAACCCCGATTCCCCTCTGCTGTTTCTGTAACATTCCCCCAACTCTGATTCCCCCTCCTATTTCTGTAACATTCCCCCAACCCCGATTCCCCTCTCCTGTTTCTTTAACATTCCCCCAATCCCGTTTTCCCTCTCTGTTTCTGTAACACTCCCACAATCCCATTTCCCCCTCTGTTTCTGTAACATTCCCCCAACCCCGATTCCCCTCTCCTGTTTCTGTAACATTCCCCCAGCCCCGTTACCCCCCTCTGTTTCTGTAACATTACCTCAACCACGATTCCCCTCTCTGTTTCTGTAACATTCCCCCAACCCTGATTCCCTCGCTGTTTCTGCAACATTCCCCAACCCCATTTCCCCTCTCTGTTTCTGTAACATTCCCCAACCCTGCTTCCCCTCTCTGTTTCTTGAACATTCCCCCAATCCCGTTTTCCCTCTCTGTTTCTGTAACACTCCCACAATCCCGTTTCCCCCTCTGTTTCTGTAACATTCCCCCCAACCCCGTTTCCACCTCTGTTTCTGTAACATTCCCCCAACCCCGTTACCCCTCACTGTTTCTGTAACATTACCTTAACCCCAATTCCCCTCTCTGTTTCTGTAACATTCCCTCAACCCTGAATCCCCTCTCTGTTTCTGTAACATTCCCAAACCCCGTTTCCCCTCTCTGTTTCTGTAACATTCCCCAACCCTGCTTGCCCTCTCTGTTTCTGTAACATTCCCCCAATCCCGATTCCCCTCTCTGTTTCTGTAACATTCCCCCAACTACGTTTTCCCTCCCTGTTTCTGTAACATTCCCCGAACCTCGTTTCCCCTCTGTTTCTGTAACATTCCCCCAACCCCGATTCCCCTCTCTGTTTCCGTAACATTCCCCAACCCTGCTTCCCCTCTCTGTTTCTGTAACATTCCCCCAACCCCGATTCCCCTCTCTGTTTCTGTAACATTCCCCCAACCCCATTACCCCTCTCTGTTTCTGTAACTTTCCCCAACTCCATTTCTCCTCTCTGTTTCTGTAACACTCCCCCAACCCCGATTCCCCTCTCCCGTTTCTGTAACACTCCCCCAACGCCATTTTCCCTCTGTTTCTGTAGCCCCCGACCACGATTCCCCTTTCTGTTTCTGTAACACTCCCCCAACTCTGATTCCTCTCTCTGTTTCTATAACATTCGCCCAGCTCTGATTCCCCTCTCTTTTTTCTAACAATCCCCCAACCCCGATTCCCTTCTCCTGTTTCTGTAACGTTCCCCCAACAATGATGCCTCCTCCTGTTTCTATAACATTCCCCCAAACCCCGATTCCACTCTCTGTTACTGTAACATTCCCCAAACCCTGATTCCCCTCTCCTGTTTCTGTAACATTCCCCTAACCCTGATTCCCCCTCTTGCTTCTGTAACATTTCCCCAACCCCGTTACCCCCTCTGTTTCTGTAAAATTCCCCCAACCCCTTTTCTCCTCTCTGTTTCTGTAACACTCCCCCAACGCCGTTTCCCCTCTGTTTCTGTAACCTCACGACCCCGATTCCCCTCTCTGTTTCTGTAACACTCCCCCAACTCTGATTCCCCTTTCTGCTTCTGTACCATTCCCCCAACTCAGATTCCCCTCTCTGTTTCTATAACAATCCCCCAACCCCAATTCCCCTCTCCTGTTTCTGTAAAATTCCCCCAACAATGATTCCTCCTCCTGTTTCTGTAACATTCCCCAAATCCGGATTCCTCTCTCTGTTTCTTTAACATTCCCCCAATCCAGTTGTCCCTCTCTGTTTCTTTAAGACACCCCCAATCCCGTTTCCCCCTCTGTTTCTGTAACATTCCCCCAACCCCGATTCTCCTCTCTGTTTCTGTAATATTCCCCTAACCCGATTCCCCTCACCTGTTTCTTTAACATTCCCCCAATCCCGTTTTCCTTCTCTGTTCCTGTAACACTCCCGCAATCACGTTTCCCCCTCTGTTTCTGTAACATTCCCCCAACCCCGATTCCCCTCTCCTGTTTATGTAAGATTCCCCCAAACCCGTTATCCCTCTCTGTTTCTGTAACATTATCTCAACCCCGATTCCCCTCTCTGTTTCTGTAACATTCCCCCAAGCCTGATTCCCCTCTCTGTTTCTGCAACATTCCCCAACCCTGTTTCCCCTCTCTGTTTCTGTAACATTCCCCGAACCCCGTTTCCCCTCTGTTTCTGTAACATTCCCCCAAAACCGTTATCCCTCTCTGTTTCTGTAACATTCCCCCAAGCCTGATTCCCCTCTCTGTTTCTGCAACATTCCCCAACCCCGTTTCCCCTCTCTGTTTCTGTAACATTCCCCGAACACCGTTTCCCCTCTGTTTCTGTAACATTCCCCCAACCCTGATTCCCTCGCTGTTTCTGCAACATTCCCCAACCCCATTTCCCCTCTCTGTTTCTGTAACATTCCCCAACCCTGCTTCCCCTCTCTGTTTCTGTAACATTCCCCCAACCCCGATTCCCCTCTCTGTTTCTGTAACATTCCCCCAACCCCATTACCCCTCTCTGTTTCTGTAACTTTCCCCAACTCCATTTCTCCTCTCTGTTTCTGTAACACTCCCCCAACCCCGATTCCCCTCTCCCGTTTCTGTAACACTCCCCCAACGCCATTTTCCCTCTGTTTCTGTAGCCCCCGACCACGATTCCCCTTTCTGTTTCTGTAACACTCCCCCAACTCTGATTCCTCTCTCTGTTTCTATAACATTCGCCCAGCTCTGATTCCCCTCTCTTTTTTCTAACAATCCCCCAACCCCGATTCCCTTCTCCTGTTTCTGTAACGTTCCCCCAACAATGATGCCTCCTCCTGTTTCTATAACATTCCCCCAAACCCCGATTCCACTCTCTGTTACTGTAACATTCCCCAAACCCTGATTCCCCTCTCCTGTTTCTGTAACATTCCCCTAACCCTGATTCCCCCTCTTGCTTCTGTAACATTTCCCCAACCCCGTTACCCCCTCTGTTTCTGTAAAATTCCCCCAACCACTTTTCTCCTCTCTGTTTCTGTAACACTCCCCCAACGCCGTTTCCCCTCTGTTTCTGTAACCTCACGACACCGATTCCCCTCTCTGTTTCTGTAACACTCCCCCAACTCTGATTCCCCTTTCTGCTTCTGTACCATTCCCCCAACTCTGATTCCCCTCTCTGTTTCTATAACAATCCCCCAACCCCAATTCCCCTCTCCTGTTTCTGTAAAATTCCCCCAACAATGATTCCTCCTCCTGTTTCTGTAACATTCCCCAAATCCGGATTCCTCTCTCTGTTTCTTTAACATTCCCCCAATCCAGTTTTCCCTCTCTGTTTCTGTAACACTCCCCCAATCCCGCTTCCCCCTCTGTTTCTGTAACATTCCCCCATCCCCGATTCCCCTCACTGTTTCTGTAAAATTACCTCAACCCCGATCCCCCTGTCCAGTTACAGTAACATTCCCCCAACGCTTTTCCCCCTCTGTTTCTGTAACACTCCTCCAATCCTGTTCCCCCTCTCCTGTTTCTGTAACATTCCCCCAACCCTGTATCCCCTCTCTGTTTCTGTAACACTCCCCCAACGCTGATTCCCATCTCTGTTTCTCTAACATTCCCCAACCCCGTTTCCCCTCTCTGTTTCTGTAACATTCCCCAAACCCCGATTCCCCTCTGTTTCTGTAACATTCCCCAAATCCCGATTCCTCTCTCTGTTTCTGTAACATTCCCCCAACTCCAATTCCTCTCTCTGTTTCTGTAACATTCCCCCAACCCCGATTCCCCTCTCTGTTTCTGTAACATTTCACCAAGACTGATCCCCCTCTGTTTCTGTAACACTCCCCCAATCCTGATCCCCCTCTCCTGTTTCTGTAACATTCCCCCAACCCCGATATCCCTCTCTGTTTCTTTAACATTTCCCCAACCCATATCCCCTCTGTTTATGTAACATTCCCCCAACCTGTTTCCCCTCTGTCTCTGTAATATTCCTCCAACCCCGTTTCCCCTCTCTGTTTCTGTAACATTACTCCAACCCGTTTACCCTCTGTTTCTGTAACATCCCCCAACCCCGATTCCCCTCTCTGTTTCTGTAATATTCCCCAAACCCCAAATCCCCTCTCTGATTCTGTACCATTCCTCCGACCCCGATTCCCCTCTCCTGTTTCTTTAACATTCCCCAAAACCCGTTTCCCCTCTGTTTCTGTAACATTCCTCCAAACTGTTTCCCCTCTGTTTCTCTAACATTCCTCCAAACCGGATTCCCATCTCTGTTTCTGTAATATTCCCCCAACCCTTTTCCCCTCTGTTTCTGTAACATTCCCCCAACTCCGATTCCCATCTCTGTTTCTGTAACATTCCCCCAATCCCGATTCCCCTCTCTGTTTCTGTAACATTCCCCCAACTCCGATTCCTCTCTCAGTTTCTGTAACATTCCCCCAACCCCGATTCCCCTCTCTGTTTCTGTAACATTCCCCAAACCCCGATTCCCATCTCTGTTTCTGTTACATTCCCCCAATCCCGATTCCCCTCTCTGTTTCTGTAACATTCCCCCAAGCCTGATTCCCCTCTCTGTTTCTGTAACATTCCCCCAACCCTGAATCCCCTCTCTGTTTCTGTAACATTCCCAAACCCCGTTTCCCCTCTCTGTTTCTGTAACATTCCCCAACCCTGCTTGCCCTCTCTGTTTCTGTAACATTCCCCCAATCCCGATTCCCCTCTCTGTTTCTGTAACATTCCCCCAACTGCATTTTCCCTCCCTGTTTCTGTAACATTCCCCGCACCTTGTTTCCCCTCTGCTTCTGTAACATTCCCCCAACCCCGATTCCCCTCTCTGTTTCTGTAACACTCCCCCAAAGCCGTTTTCCCTCTGTTTCTGTAACCCCCCGACCACGATTCCCCTTTCTGTTTCTGTAACACTCCCCCAACTCTGATTCCCCTCTCTGTTTCTATAACATTCCCCCAGCTCTGATTCCCCTCTCTTTTTTCTAACAATCCCCCAACCCCGATTCCCTTCTCCTGTTTCTGTAACGTTCCCCCAACAATGATTCTTCCTCCTGTTTCTATAACATTCCCCCAAACGCCGATTCCATTCTCTGTTACTGTAACATTCCCCAAACCCTGATTCCCCTCTCCTGTTTCTGTAACATTCCCCTAACCCTGATTCCCCCTCTTACTTCTGTAACATTCCCCCAACCCCGTTACCACTCTCTGTTTCTGTAAAATTCCCCCAACCCCGTTTCTCCTCTCTGTTTATGTAACACTCCCCCAATGCCGTTTCCCTTATTTCTGTAACCCCCCGACCACGATTCCCCTTTCTGTTTCTGTAACACTCCCCCAACTCTGATTCCCCTCTCTGTTTCTGTAACATTCCCCCAATCCCGATTCCCCTCCCTGTTATGTAACATTCCCCAACCCCGATTCTCCTCTCTGTTTCTGTAACACTCCCACAATCCTGTTTCCCCCTCTGTTTCTGTAACATTCCCCCAATCCCGATTCACCTCTCCTGTTTCTGTAACATTCCCCCAACCCCATTACCCCTCTTTGCTTCTGTAACATTACCTCAACCCCGATTCCCCTCTCTGTTTCTGTAACATTCCCCCAACCCTGATTCCCCTCTCTGTTTCTGTAACAATACCCAACCCCATTTCCCCTCTCTGTTTCTGTATCATTCCCCGAACCCCGTTTCCCCTCTGTTTCTGTAACATTCCCCCAACCCCGATTCCCCTCTCTGTTTCTGTAACATTCCCCAACCCTGCTTCCCCTCTCTGTTTCTGTAACGTTCCCCCAATCCCGATTCCCCTCTCTGTTTCTGTAACATTCCCCCAACTCCGTTTTCCCTCCCTGTTTCTGTAACATTCCCCGAACCCCGTTTCCCCTCTGTTTCTGTAACATTCCCCCAACCCCGATTCCCCTCTCTGTTCCTGTAACATTCCTCAACCCTGCTTCCCCCTCTTTTTCTGTAACAATCCCCCAATCCCAATTCCCCTGTCTGTTTCTGTAACAATCCCATCAACCCCGTTACCCTTCTCTGTTTCTGTAACATTCCTCCAACACCATTTCTCCTCTCTGTTTCTGTAACACTCCCCCAACGCCGTTTCCCCTCTGTTTCTGTAACCTCACGACCCCGATTCCCCTCTCTGTTTCTGTAACACTCCCCCAACTCTGATTCCCCTCTCTGCTTCTGTAACATTCCCCCAACTCTGATTCCCCTCTCTGTTTCTGTAACAATCCCCCAACCCCGATTCCCCTCTCCTGTTTCAGTAAAATTCCCCCAACAATGATTCCTCCTGCTGTTTCTGTAACATTCCCCAAACCCGGATTCCTCTCTCTGCTTCTGTAACATTCCCCAACCCCGATTCCCCTCTCCTGTTTCTTTAACATTCCCCAAATCCCGTTTTCCTTCTCTGTTCCTCTAACACTCCCGCAATCCCGTTTACCCCTCTGTTTCTGTAACATTCCCCGAACCCCGTTTCCACTCTGTTTCTGTAACATTCCCCCAAACCCGTTAACCCTCTCTGTTTCTGTAACATTACCTCAACCCCAATTCCCCTCTCTGTTTCTGTAACATTCCCCCAAGCCTGATTCCCCTCTCTGTTTCCGTAACATTCCCCAACCCCGATTCCCCTCTCTGTTTCTGTAACATTCCCCAACCCTGCTTCCCCTCTCTGTTTCTGTAACATTCCCCCAATCCCGATTCCGCTCTCTGTTTATGTAACATTCCCCCAACTCCGTTTTCCCTCCCTGTTTCTGTAACATTCTCTGAACCCTGTTTCCCCTCTGTTTCTGTAACTTTCCCCCAAACCCGATTCCCCTCTCTGTTTCTGTAACATTCCTTAACCCTGCTTCCCCTCTCTGTTTCTGTAACAATCCCCCAATCCCAATTCCCCTGTCTGTTTCTGTAACATTCCCCCAATCCCGATTCCCGTCTCCTTTTCTGTAACATTCATCCAACTCTGTTTTCCCTATCTGTTTCTGTAACATTCTCCCAACCCTGATTCCCCCTCCTATTTCTGTAACATTCCCCCAACCCCGATTCACCTCTCCTGTTTCTTTGACATTCCCCCAATCCCGTTTTCCCTCTCTGTTTCTGTAACACTCCCACAGTCCCGTTTCCCCCTCTGTTTCTGTAACATTCCCACAACCCCATTACCCCTCTTTGTTTCTGTAACTTTCCCCCAACCCTGATTCCCCTTTCTGTTTCTGTAACATTCCCCAACCCCATTTCCCCTCTCTGTTTCTGTAACATTCTCCGAACCCCGTTTCCCCTCTGTTTCTGTAACATTCCCCCAACCCTGATTCCCCTCTCTGTTTCTGTAACATTCCCCCAACCCCATTTCTCCTCTCTGTTTCTGTAACACTCCCCCAACCCCGATTCCCCTCTCCTGTTTCTGTAACACTCCCCCAACGCCATTTCCCCTCTGTTTCTGTAACCTCACGACCCCGATTCCCCTCTCTGTTTCTGTAACACTCCCCCAACTCTGATTCCCCTTTCTGCTTCTGTAACATTCCCCCAACTCTGATTCCCCTCTCTGTTTCTATAACAATCCCCCAACCCCAATTCCCCTCTCCTGTTTCTGTAAAATTCCCCCAACAATGATTCCTCCTCCTGTTTCTGTAACATTCCCCAAATCCGGATTCCTCTCTCTGTTTCTTTAACATTCCCCCAATCCAGTTTTCCCTCTCTGTTTCTTTAAGACACCCCCAATCCCGTTTCCCCCTCTGTTTCTGTAACATTCCCCCAACCCCGATTCTCCTCTCTGTTTCTGTAATATTCCCCTAACCCGATTCCCCTCTCCTGTTTCTTTAACATTCCCCCAATCCCGTTTTCCTTCTCTGTTCCTGTAACACTCCCGCAATCACGCCTCCCCCTCTGTTTCTGTAACATTCCCCCAACCCCGATTCCCCTCTCCTGTTTATGTAACATTCCCCCAAACCCGTTATCCCTCTCTGTTTCTGTAACATTATCTCAACCCTGATTCCCCTCTCTGTTTCTGTAACATTCCCCCAAGCCTGATTCCCCTCTCTGTTTCTGTAACATTCCCCAACCCCGTTTCCCCTCTCTGTTTCTGTAACATTCCCCGAACCCCGTTTCCCCTCTGTTTCTGTAACATTCCCCCAAAACCGTTATCCCTCTCTGTTTCTGTAACATTCCCCCAAGCCTGATTCCCCTCTCTGTTTCTGCAACATTCCCCAACCCCGTTTCCCCTCTCTGTTTCTGTAACATTCCACGAACACCGTTTCCCCTCTGTTTCTGTAACATTCCCCCAACCCCGATTCCCCTCTCTGTTTCTGTAACATTCCCCAACCCTGCTTCCCCTCTCTGTTTCTGTAACATTCCCCCAATCCCAATTCCCCTCTCTGTTTCTGTAACTTTCCCAAAACTCCGTTACCCCTCTCTGTTTCTGTAACATTCCCCAAACCCTGATTCCCCTCTGCTGTTTCTGTAACATTCCCCCAACCCTGATTCCCCCTCCTATTTCTGTAACATTCCCCCAACCCCGATTCCCCTCTCCTGTTTCTTTAACATTCCCCCAATCCCGTTTTCCCTCTCTGTTTCTGTAACACTCCCACAATCACATTTCCCCCTCTGTTTCTGTAACATTCCCCCAACCCCGATTCCCCTCTCCTGTTTCTGTAACATTCCCCCAGCCCCGTTACCCCTCTCTGTTTCTGCAACATTCCCCAACCCCGTTTCCCCTCTCTGTTTCTGTAACATTCCACGAACACCGTTTCCCCTCTGTTTCTGTAACATTCCCCCAACCCCGATTCCCCTCTCTGTTTCTGTAACATTCCCCAACCCTGCTTCCCCTCTCTGTTTCTGTAACATTCCCCCAATCCCAATTCCCCTCTCTGTTTCTGTAACTTTCCCAAAACTCCGTTACCCCTCTCTGTTTCTGTAACATTCCCCAAACCCTGATTCCCCTCTGCTGTTTCTGTAACATTCCCCCAACCCTGATTCCCCCTCCTATTTCTGTAACATTCCCCCAACCCCGATTCCCCTCTCCTGTTTCTTTAACATTCCCCCAATCCCGTTTTCCCTCTCTGTTTCTGTAACACTCCCACAATCACATTTCCCCCTCTGTTTCTGTAACATTCCCCCAACCCCGATTCCCCTCTCCTGTTTCTGTAACATTCCCCCAGCCCCGTTACCCCTCTCTGTTTCTGTAACATTACCTCAACGCCGATTCCCCTCTCTGTTTCTGTAACATTCCCCCAACCCTGATTCCCTCGCTGTTTCTGCAACATTCCCCAACCCCGTTTCCCCTCTCTGTTTCTGTAACATTCCCCAACCCTGCTTCCCCTCTCTGTTTCTTGAACATTCCCCCAATCCCGTTTTCCCTCTCTGTTTCTGTAACACTCCCACAATCCTGTTTCCCCCTCTGTTTCTGTAACACTCCCACAATCCCGTTTCCCCCTCTGTTTCTGTAACATTCCCCCAACCCCGATTTCCCTCTCCTGTTTCTGTAACATTCCCACAACCCCATTACCCCTCTTTGTTTCTGTAACTTTCCCCCAACCCTGATTCCCCTTTCTGTTTCTGTAACATTCCCCAACCCCATTTCCCCTCTCTGTTTCTGTAACATTCTCCGAACCCCGTTTCCCCTCTGTTTCTGTAACATTCCCCCAACCCTGATTCCCCTCTCTGTTTCTGTAACATTCCCCCAACCCCATTTCTCCTCTTTGTTTCTGTAACACTCCCCCAACCCCGATTCCCCTCTCCTGTTTCTGTAACACTCCCCCAACGCCATTTCCCCTCTGTTTCTGTAACCTCACGACCCCGATTCCCCTCTCTGTTTCTGTAACACTCCCCCAACTCTGATTCCCCTTTCTGCTTCTGTAACACTCCCCCAACTCTGATTCCCCTTTCTGCTTCTGTAACATTCCCCCAACTCTGATTCCGCTCTCTGTTTCTATAACAATCCCCCAACCCCAATTCCCCTCTCCTGTTTCTGTAAAATTCCCCCAACAATGATTCCTCCTCCTGTTTCTGTAACATTCCCCAAATCCGGATTCCTCTCTCTGTTTCTTTAACATTCCCCCAATCCAGTTTTCCCTCTCTGTTTCTTTAAGACACCCCCAATCCCGTTTCCCCCTCTGTTTCTGTAACATTCCCCCAACCCCGATTCTCCTCTCTGTTTCTGTAATATTCCCCTAACCCGATTCCCCTCTCCTGTTTCTTTAACATTCCCCCAATCCCGTTTTCCTTCTCTGTTCCTGTAACACTCCCGCAATCACGCCTCCCCCTCTGTTTCTGTAACATTCCCCCAACCCCGATTCCCCTCTCCTGTTTATGTAACATTCCCCCAAACCCGTTATCCCTCTCTGTTTCTGTAACATTATCTCAACCCCGATTCCCCTCTCTGTTTCTGTAACATTCCCCAACCCCGTTTCCCCTCTCTGTTTCTGTAACATTCCCCGAACCCCGTTTCCCCTCTGTTTCTGTAACATTCCCCCAAAACCGTTATCCCTCTCTGTTTCTGTAACATTCCCCCAAGCCTGATTCCCCTCTCTGTTTCTGCAACATTCCCCAACCCCGTTTCCCCTCTCTGTTTCTGTAACATTCCACGAACACCGTTTCCCCTCTGTTTCTGTAACATTCCCCCAACCCCGATTCCCCTCTCTGTTTCTGTAACATTCCCCAACCCTGCTTCCCCTCTCTGTTTCTGTAACATTCCCCCAATCCCAATTCCCCTCTCTGTTTCTGTAACTTTCCCCCAACTCCGTTACCCCTCTCTGTTTCTGTAACATTCCCCAAACCCCGATTCCCCTCTGCTGTTTCTGTAACATTCCCGCAACCCTGATTCCCCCTCCTATTTCTGTAACATTCCCCCAACCCCGATTCCCCTCTCCTGTTTCTTTAACATTCCCCCAATCCCGTTTTCCCTCTCTGTTTCTGTAACACTCCCACAATCCCATTTCCCCCTCTGTTTCTGTAACATTCCCCCAACCCCGATTCCCCTCTCCTGTTTCTGTAACATTCCCCCAGCCCCGTTACCCCTCTCTGTTTCTGTAACATTACCTCAACGCCGATTCCCCTCTCTGTTTCTGTAACATTCCCCCAACCCTGATTCCCTCGCTGTTTCTGCAACATTCCCCAACCCCATTTCCCCTCTCTGTTTCTGTAACATTCCCCAACCCTGCTTCCCCTCTCTGTTTCTTGAACATTCCCCCAATCCCGTTTTCCCTCTCTGTTTCTGTAACACTCCCACAATCCTGTTTCCCCCTCTGTTTCTGTAACATTCCCCCCAACCCCGTTTCCCCCTCTGTTTCTGTAACATTCCCCCAACCCCGTTACCCCTCACTGTTTCTGTAACATTACCTTAACCCCAATTCCCCTCTCTGTTTCTGTAACATTCCCTCAACCCTGAATCCCCTCTCTGTTTCTGTAACATTCCCAAACCCCGTTTCCCCTCTCTGTTTCTGTAACATTCCCCAACCCTGCTTGCCCTCTCTGTTTCTGTAACATTCCCCCAATCCCGATTCCCCTCTCTGTTTCTGTAACATTCCCCCAACTACGTTTTCCCTCCCTGTTTCTGTAACATTCCCCGAACCTCGTTTCCCCTCTGTTTCTGTAACATTCCCCCAACCCCGATTCCCCTCTCTGTTTCCGTAACATTCCCCAACCCTGCTTCCCCTCTCTGTTTCTGTAACATTCCCCCAACCCCGATTCCCCTCTCTGTTTCTGTAACATTCCCCCAACCCCATTACCCCTCTCTGTTTCTGTAACTTTCCCCAACTCCATTTCTCCTCTCTGTTTCTGTAACACTCCCCCAACCCCGATTCCCCTCTCCTGTTTCTGTAACACTCCCCCAACGCCATTTTCCCTCTGTTTCTGTAACCCCCCGACCACGATTCCCCTTTCTGTTTCTGTAACACTCCCCCAACTCTGATTCCCCTCTCTGTTTCTATAACATTCGCCCAGCTCTGATTCCCCTCTCTTTTTTCTAACAATCCCCCAACCCCGATTCCCATCTCCTGTTTCTGTAACGTTCCCCCAACAATGATTCCTCCTCCTGTTTCTATAACATTCCCCCAAACCCCGATTCCACTCTCTGTTACTGTAACATTCCCCAAACCCCGATTCCCCTCTCTGTTTCTGTAACATTCCCCCAACCCCATTACCCCTCTCTGTTTCTGTAACTTTCCCCAACTCCATTTCTCCTCTCTGTTTCTGTAACACTCCCCCAACCCCGATTCCCCTCTCCTGTTTCTGTAACACTCCCCCAACGCCATTTTCCCTCTGTTTCTGTAACCCCCCGACCACGATTCCCCTTTCTGTTTCTGTAACACTCCCCCAACTCTGATTCCCCTCTCTGTTTCTATAACATTCGCCCAGCTCTGATTCCCCTCTCTTTTTTCTAACAATCCCCCAACCCCGATTCCCTTCTCCTGTTTCTGTAACGTTCCCCCAACAATGATTCCTCCTCCTGTTTCTATAACATTCCCCCAAACCCCGATTCCACTCTCTGTTACTGTAACATTCCCCAAACCCTGATTCCCCCTCTTGCTTCTGTAACATTTCCCCAACCCCGTTATCCCCTCTGTTTCTGTAAAATTCCCCCAACCCCTTTTCTCCTCTCTGTTTATGTAACACTCCCCCAATGTCGTTTCCCTTGTTTCTGTAACCCCCCGACCAGGATTCCCCTTTCTGTTTCTGTAACACTCCCCCAACTCTGATTCCCCTCTTTGTTTCTGTAACATTCCCCCAACCATGATTCCCCCTTCTGTTTCTGTAACATCCCCCCAACCCCAAATCCCCTCTCTGTTTCAGTAACATTCCCCCAATCCAGTTTTCTCTCACTATTTCTGTATCATTCCCCCAACCCCGTTACCCCTCTGTGTTTCTGTAACATTCCCCCAACCCCGTTTCCCTTTCTCTGTTTCTGTAAAATTCCCCCAACTCTGATTCCAATCTCTGTTTGTGTAAAATTACCTCAACCCCGATTCCCGTCCTGTTACTGTAAAATTCCCCCAACCCCTTTTCCCCCTCTGTTTCTGTAACACTCCTCCAATCCTGATCCACCTCTCCTGTTTTTGTAAAATTCCTCCAACCCCAATTCCCCTCTCCTTTTCTGTAACATTTCCCCAACCCTGATTCCCATCTCTGTTTCTCTAACATTCCCCAACCCCATTTCCTCTCTCTGTTTCTGTAACATTCCCCCAACTCCGTTTTCCCTCTCCTGTTTCTGTAACATTCCCCCAACCCCATTTCCCCTATGTTTCTGTAACACCCCCAAGCCCGATTCCTCTCTCTGTTTCTGTAACACTCCCCCAACCCTGTTTCCCCCTCTCTGTTTCTGTAACATTCCCCCAACCCCATTTCCCCTATGTTTCTGTAACACCCCCAAGCCCGATTCCTCTCTCTGTTTCTGTAACACTCCCCCAACCCTGTTTCCCCCTCTCTGTTTCTGTAACATTCCCCCAACTCTGATTCCCCTCTCTATTTCTGTAAAATTACCTCAACCCCGAAACCCCTCTCTGTTTCTGTAACATTCTCCCAACCCCGATTCCCCTCTCTCTTTCTGTAAGATTACCCCAACCCTGCTTCACCTCTCTGTTTCTGTAACACCCCTCCAACCCTGATTCCCATATCTGTTTCTCTAACATTCCCCAACCCCATTTCCCCTCTCTGTTTCTGTAACACTCCCCCAATCCTGATCCCCCTCTACTGTTTCTGTAACATTCCCCCAACCCCCATTCCCCTGTTTCTGTAACGTTCCCCAAACCCCGATTCCCCTCTCTGTTTCTGTAACATTCCCCTGACCCCGATTACCCTCTCCTGTTTCTTTAACATTCCCCAACCCTGTTTTCCCTCTCTGTTTCTGTAACACTCCCCCAATCCTGATCCCCCTCTCCTGTTTCTGTAACATTCCCCCAACCCCCATTCCCCTGTTTCTGTAACATTCCCCCAATCCCGATTCCCCTCTCTGTTTCTGTAACATTCCCCTGACCCCGATTACCCTCTCCTGTTTCTTTAACATTCCCCAACCCCGTTTTCCCTCTCTGTTTCTGTAACACTCCCCCAATCCCGCTTCCCCCTCTGTTTCTGTAACATTCCCTCATCCCCGATTCCCCTCTCTGTTTCTGTAAAATTACCTCAACCCCGATCCCCCTGTCCAGTTACAGTAACATTCCCCCAACCCTTTTCCCCCTCTGTTTCTGTAACACTCCTCCAATCCTGTTCCCCCTCTCCTGTTTCTGTAACATTCCCCCAACCCTGTATCCCCCCTCTGTTTCTGTAACACTCCCCCAACGCTGATTCCCATCTCTGTTTCTCTAACATTCCCCAACCCCGTTTCCCCTCTCTGTTTCTGTAACATTCCCCAAACCCCGATTCCCCTCTCTGTTTCTGTAACATTCCCCCAACTCCAATTCCTCTCTCTGTTTCTGTAACATTCCCCCAACCCCGATTCCCCTCTCTGTTTCTGTAACATTTCTCCAACACTGATCCCCCTGTTTCTGTAACACTCCCCCAATCCTGATCCACCTCTCCTGTTTCTGTAACATTCCCCCAACCCCGATACCCCTCTCTGTTTCTTTAACATTTCCCCAACCCATATCCCCTCTGTTTATGTAACATTCCCCCAACCTGTTTCCCCTCTGTCTCTGTAATATTCCTCCAACCCGGATTCCCATCTCTGTTTCTGTAATATTCCCCCAACCCTTTTCCCCTCTGTTTCTGAAACATTCCCCCAACTCCGATTCCCCTCTGTTTCTGTAACATTCCCCAAACCCCGATTCCCATCTCTGTTTCTGTTACATTCCCCCAATCCCGATTCCCCTCTCTGTTTCTGTAACATTCCCCCAACTCCGATTCCTCTCTCTGTTTCTGTAACATTCCCCCAACCCCGATTCCCCTCTCTGTTTCTGTAACACTCCCAAAACTTTGATTTCCCTCTCTGTTTCTGTAAAATTACCTCAACCCCGATCCACCTGTACAGTTAGTGTAACATTCCACCAACGCCTTTTCCCCCTCTGTTTCTGTAACATTCCCCAACCCTGTTTCCCCCTCTGTGTTTCTGCAACATTCCCCCAACCCGGATTCCCCTCTCTGTTTCTGTAACATTCCTCCAACCCTGATCCCCCTCTACAGTTTCTGTATCATTCCCCCAACCCCGATTCCCCTCTGTGTTTCTGTAACAATCCCCCAACCCCGATTCCCCTCTCTGTTTCTGTAACATTCCCCAACCCTGCTTGCCCTCTCTGTTTCTGTAACATTCCCCCAATCCCGATTCCCCTCTCTGTTTCTGTAACATTCCCCCAACTACGTTTTCCCTCCCTGTTTCTGTAACATTCCCCGAACCTCGTTTCCCCTCTGTTTCTGTAACATTCCCCCAACCCCGATTCCCCTCTCTGTTTCCCTAACATTCCCCAACCCTGCTTCCCCTCTCTGTTTCTGTAACATTCCCCCAACCCCGATTCCCCTCTCTGTTTCTGTAACATTCCCCCAACCCCATTAACCCTCTCTGTTTCTGTAACTTTCCCCAACTCCATTTCTCCTCTCTGTTTCTGTAACACTCCCCCAACCCCGATTCCCCTCTCCTGTTTCTGTAACACTCCCCCAACGCCATTTTCCCTCTGTTTCTGTAACCCCCCGACCACGATTCCCCTTTCTGTTTCTGTAACACTCCCCCAACTCTGATTCCCCTCTCTGTTTCTGTAACATTCGCCCAGCTCTGATTCCCCTCTCTTTTTTCTAACAATCCCCCAACCCCGATTCCCTTCTCCTGTTTCTGTAACGTTCCCCCAACAATGATTCCTCCTCCTGTTTCTATAACATTCCCCCAAACCCCGATTCCACTCTCTGTTACTGTAACATTCCCCAAACCCCGATTCCCCTCTCTGTTTCTGTAACATTCCCCCAACCCCATTACCCCTCTCTGTTTCTGTAACTTTCCCCAACTCCATTTCTTCTCTCTGTTTCTGTAACACTCCCCCAACCCCGATTCCCCTCTCCTGTTTCTGTAACACTCCCCCAACGCCATTTTCCCTCTGTTTCTGTAACCCCCCGACCACGATTCCCCTTTCTGTTTCTGTAACACTCCCCCAACTCTGATTCCCCTCTCTGTTTCTATAACATTCGCCCAGCTCTGATTCCCCTCTCTTTTTTCTAACAATCCCCCAACCCCGATTCCCTTCTCCTGTTTCTGTAACGTTCCCCCAACAATGATTCCTCCTCCTGTTTCTATAACATTCCCCCAAACCCCGATTCCACTCTCTGTTACTGTAACATTCCCCAAACCCTGATTCCCCCTCTTGCTTCTGTAACATTTCCCCAACCCCGTTATCCCCTCTGTTTCTGTAAAATTCCCCCAACCCCTTTTCTCCTCTCTGTTTCTGTAACACTCCCCCAATGTCGTTTCCCTTGTTTCTGTAACCCCCCGACCAGGATTCCCCTTTCTGTTTCTGTAACACTCCCCCAACTCTGATTCCCCTCTTTGTTTCTGTAACATTCCCCCAACCATGATTCCCCCTTCTGTTTCTGTAACATCCCCCCAACCCCAAATCCCCTCTCTGTTTCAGTAACATTCCCCCAATCCAGTTTTCTCTCACTATTTCTGTATCATTCCCCCAACCCCGTTACCCCTCTATGTTTCTGTAACATTCCCCCAACCCCGTTTCCCTTTCTCTGTTTCTGTAAAATTCCCCCAACTCTGATTCCAATCTCTGTTTGTGTAAAATTACCTCAACCCTGATTCCCGTCCTGTTACTGTAAAATTCCCCCAACCCCTTTTCCCCCTCTGTTTCTGTAACACTCCTCCAATCCTGATCCACCTCTCCTGTTTTTGTAAAATTCCTCCAACCCCAATTCCCCTCTCCTTTTCTGTAACATTTCCCCAACCCTGATTCCCATCTCTGTTTCTCTAACATTCCCCAACCCCATTTCCTCTCTCTGTTTCTGTAACATTCCCCCAACTCCGTTTTCCCTCTCCTGTTTCTGTAACATTCCCCCAACCCCATTTCCCCTATGTTTCTGTAACACCCCCAAGCCCGATTCCTCTCTCTGTTTCTGTAACACTCCCCCAACCCTGTTTCCCCCTCTCTGTTTCTGTAACATTCCCCCAACCCCATTTCCCCTATGTTTCTGTAACACCCCCAAGCCCGATTCCTCTCTCTGTTTCTGTAACACTCCCCCAACCCTGTTTCCCCCTCTCTGTTTCTGTAACATTCCCCCAACTCTGATTCCCCTCTCTATTTCTGTAAAATTACCTCAACCCCGAAACCCCTCTCTGTTTCTGTAACATTCTCCCAACCCCGATTCCCCTCTCTCTTTCTGTAAGATTACCCCAACCCTGCTTCACCTCTCTGTTTCTGTAACACCCCTCCAACCCTGATTCCCATATCTGTTTCTCTAACATTCCCCAACCCCATTTCCCCTCTCTGTTTCTGTAACACTCCCCCAATCCTGATCCCCCTCTACTGTTTCTGTAACATTCCCCCAACCCCCATTCCCCTGTTTCTGTAACGTTCCCCAAACCCCGATTCCCCTCTCTGTTTCTGTAACATTCCCCTGACCCCGATTACCCTCTCCTGTTTCTTTAACATTCCCCAACCCTGTTTTCCCTCTCTGTTTCTGTAACACTCCCCCAATCCTGATCCCCCTCTCCTGTTTCTGTAACATTCCCCCAACCCCCATTCCCCTGTTTCTGTAACATTCCCCCAATCCCGATTCCCCTCTCTGTTTCTGTAACATTCCCCTGACCCCGATTACCCTCTCCTGTTTCTTTAACATTCCCCAACCCCGTTTTCCCTCTCTGTTTCTGTAACACTCCCCCAATCCCGCTTCCCCCTCTGTTTCTGTAACATTCCCTCATCCCCGATTCCCCTCTCTGTTTCTGTAAAATTACCTCAACCCCGATCCCCCTGTCCAGTTACAGTAACATTCCCCCAACCCTTTTCCCCCTCTGTTTCTGTAACACTCCTCCAATCCTGTTCCCCCTCTCCTGTTTCTGTAACATTCCCCCAACCCTGTATCCCCCCTCTGTTTCTGTAACACTCCCCCAACGCTGATTCCCATCTCTGTTTCTCTAACATTCCCCAACCCCGTTTCCCCTCTCTGTTTCTGTAACATTCCCCAAACCCCGATTCCCCGCTCTGTTTCTGTAACATTCCCCCAACTCCAATTCCTCTCTCTGTTTCTGTAACATTCCCCCAACCCCGATTCCCCTCTCTGTTTCTGTAACATTTCTCCAACACTGATCCCCCTGTTTCTGTAACACTCCCCCAATCCTGATCCACCTCTCCTGTTTCTGTAACATTCCCCCAACCCCGATACCCCTCTCTGTTTCTTTAACATTTCCCCAACCCATATCCCCTCTGTTTATGTAACATTCCCCCAACCTGTTTCCCCTCTGTCTCTGTAATATTCCTCCAACCCGGATTCCCATCTCTGTTTCTGTAATATTCCCCCAACCCTTTTCCCCTCTGTTTCTGAAACATTCCCCCAACTCCGATTCCCCTCTGTTTCTGTAACATTCCCCAAACCCCGATTCCCATCTCTGTTTCTGTTACATTCCCCCAATCCCGATTCCCCTCTCTGTTTCTGTAACATTCCCCCAACTCCGATTCCTCTCTCTGTTTCTGTAACATTCCCCCAACCCCGATTCCCCTCTCTGTTTCTGTAACACTCCCAAAACTTTGATTTCCCTCTCTGTTTCTGTAAAATTACCTCAACCCCGATCCACCT
This sequence comes from Mobula birostris, assembly GCF_030028105.1. Classification (NCBI taxonomy): domain Eukaryota; kingdom Metazoa; phylum Chordata; class Chondrichthyes; order Myliobatiformes; family Myliobatidae; genus Mobula; species Mobula birostris. The sequence goes on from NW_027276142.1 coordinate 25,874, forward strand.
GTACAGTTAGTGTAACATTCCACCAACGCCTTTTCCCCCTCTGTTTCTGTAACATTCCCCAACCCTGTTTCCCCCTCTGTGTTTCTGCAACATTCCGCCAACCCGGATTCCCCTCTCTGTTTCTGTAACATTCCTCCAACCCTGATCCCCCTCTACAGTTTCTGTATCATTCCCCCAACCCCGATTCCCCTCTGTGTTTCTGTAACAATCCCCCAACCCCGATTCCCCTCTCTGTTTCTGTAACATTTCCCCAACCCCGATTCCCCTCTCTGTTTCTGTAACATTCCCCCAACCCCGATTCCCCTCTCTGTTTCTGTAACATTACCTCAACCCCAATTCCCCTTTCTCATTCTGTAACACTCCCCCAACCCTGTTTCCCTTTCTCTGTTTCTGTAAAATTCCCCCAACTCTGATTTCACTCTCTGTTTCTGTAAAATTACCTCAAAACCTATCACCGTCCTGTGACTGTAACATTCCCCCAATCCCTTTTCCCCCTCTGTTTCTGTAACACTCCCCCAATCCTGATCCCCCTCTCCTGTTTTTGTAACATTCCCCCAACCCCGATTCCCCTCTCCTTTTCTGTAACATTTCCCCAACCCCGATTCCCCTCTCTGTTTCTGTAACATTCCCCAAACCCCGATTCCCATCTCTGTTTCTGTAACATTCCCCCAACTCCGATTCCTCTCTCTGTTTCTGTAACATTCCCCCAACCCCGATTCCCCTCTCTGTTTCTGTAACACTCCCCCAACTCTGATTCCCCTCTCTGTTTCTGTAAAATTACCTCAACCCCGATCCACCTGTACAGTCAGTGTAACATTCCACCAACCCCTTTTCCCCCTCGGTTTCTGTAACATTCCCCAACCCTGTTTCCCCCTCTGTGTTTCTGCAACATTCCCCCAACCCCGATTCCCCTCTCTGTTTCTGTAACATTTCCCCAACCCCGATTCCCCTCTCTGTTTCTGTAACATTCCCCCAACCCCGATTCCCCTCTATGTTTCTGTAACATTACCTCAACCCCAATTCCCCTTTCTCTTTCTGTAACACTCCCCCAACCCTGTTTCCCTTTCTCTGTTTCTGTAAAATTCCCCCAACTCTGATTCCAATCTCTGTTTCTGTAAAATTACCTCAACCCCGATTCCCGTCCTGTTACTGTAACATTCCCCCAACCCCTTTTCCCCCTCTGTTTCTGTAACACTCCCCCAATCCTGATCCACCTCTCCTGTTTTTGTAACATTCCTCCAACCCCAATTCCCCTCTCCTTTTCTGTAACATTTCCCCAAACCTGATTCCCATCTCTGTTTCTCTAACATTCCCCAACCCCATTTCCTCTCTCTGTTTCTGTAACATTCCCCCAACTCCGTTTTCCCTCTCCTGTTTCTGTAACATTCCCCCAACCCCATTTCCCCTATGTTTCTGTAACACCCCCAAGCCCGATTCCTCTCTCTGTTTCTGTAACACTCCCCCAACCCTGTTTCCCCCTCTCTGTTTCTGTAACATTCCCCCAACTCTGATTCCCCTCTCTATTTCTGTAAAATTACCTCAACCCCGAAACCCCTCTCTGTTTCTGTAACATTCTCCCAACCCCGATTCCCCACTCTGTTTTTGTAACATTACCTCAACCCCGATTCCCCTATCTGTTTCTGTAACATTCCCCACCCTGTTTCCCCCTCTGTGATTCTGCAACATTCCCCCAACCCCAATTCCCCACTCTGTTTCTGTAACATTCCCCAACGCCCAATTCCCCTCTGTTTCTGTAAACCCCCCAAGCCCGATTCCCCTCTCTGTTTCTGTAACATTTCCCCAATACCGATTCCCCTCTCCGTTTCTCTAACATTCCCCCGACCCCGATTCCCCTCTCCTGTTTCTGTAACATTCCTCAACCCCGTTTTCCCTCTCTGTTTCTGTAACACTCCCCCAATCCCACTTCCCCATCTGCTTCTGTAACATTCCCCTCTCTGTTACTGTAACATTCACCCAACCCCGATTCCCCTCTCTATTTCTGTAACACTCCCAGAACCCTGATTCCCCTCTCTGTTTCTATAACATTCCTCCAACCCCGATTCCCATCTCTGTTTCTGTAACATTCCCCCAACCCTTTTCCCCTCTGTTTCTGTAACATTCCCCCAACCCCGATTCCCCTCTGTTTCTGTAACATTCCCCAAACCCCGATTCCCATCTCTGTTTCTGTAACATTCCCCCAATCCCGATTCCCCTCTCAGTTTCTGTAACATTCCCCCAACTCCGATTCCTCTCCCTGTTTCTGTAACATTCCCCCAACCCCGATTCCCCTCTCTGTTTCTGTAACTTTCCCCCAACCCGGATTCCCCTCCCTGTTTCTGTAACACTCCCCCAACCCTGATTCCCATCTCTGTTTGTCCAACATTCACCAAACCCGTTTCCCCTCTCTGTTTCTGTAACATTCCCCCAATCCGGATTCTCCTCTCTGTTTCTGTAACCTTCCCCCAACTCCGTTTTCCCTCTCCTGTTTCTGTAACATTCCCCCAACCCCGTTTCCCCTCTGTTTCTGTAACACTACCCCAATCCTGATCCCCCTCTCCTGTTTTTGTAACACTCCCCCAATCCCGATTCCCGTCTCTGTTTCTGTAACATTCCCCGAACTCCGTTTTCCCTCTCTGTTCCTGTAACATTCCCAAAACCCCAATTCCCCTCTGTTTCTGTAACCCCCCAAGCCCGATTACCCTCTCTGTTTCTGTAACACTCCCCCAACCTGTTTCCCCCTCTCTGTTTCTGTAACATTTCCCCAACTCTGATTCCCCTCTCTGTTTCTATAAAATTACCTCAACCCCGATCCCCCTGTCCTGTTACAATAACATTCCCCCAACCCCTTGTCCCCCTACGTTTCTGTAACACTCCCCCAATCCTGATCCCCCTCTCCTTTTTCTGTAACATTCCCCCAACCCTGATTCCCCTCTCTGTTCCTGAAACATTCCCCAAACCCCAATTCCCCTCTGTTTCTGTAAACCCCCAAGCCCGATTCCCCTCTCTGTTTCTGTAAAATTACCTCAACCCCGATCCCCCTGTCCTGTTACTGTAACATTCCCCCAACCCCTTTTCCCCTGTTTCTGTAACACTCCCCCAATCCTGATCCCCTCTCCTGTTTCTGTAACATTCCCCCAACCCCGATTCCCCTCTCTGTTTCTGTAACATTCCCCTAAACCGTTTCCCCTCTGTTTCTGTAACATTCCTCCAACCCCGATTCCCATCTCTTTTTCTGCAACATTCCCCCAACCCTTTTCCCCTCTGTTTCTGTAAACCCCCCAAGCCCGATTCCCCTCTCTGTTTCTGTAACATTTCCCCAATACCGATCCCCCTCTCCTGTTTTTGTAACATTCCCCCAACCCCGATTCCCCTCTCCTTTTCTGTAACATTTCCCCAACCCCGATTCCCCTCTCTGTTTCTGTAACATTCCCCAAACCCCGATTCCCATCTCTGTTTCTGTAACATTCCCCCAATCCCGATTCCCCTCTCTGTTTCTGTAACATTCCCCCAACTCCGATTCCTCTCTCTGTTTCTGTAACATTCCCCCAACCCCGATTCCCCTCTCTGTTTCTGTAACACTCCCCCAACTCTGATTCCCCTCTCTGTTTCTGTAAAATTACCTCAACCCCGATCCACCTGTACAGTCAGTGTAACATTCCACCAACCCCTTTTCCCCCTCTGTTTCTGTAACATTCCCCAACCCTGTTTCCCCCTCTGTGTTTCTGCAACATTCCCCCAACCCCGATTCCCCTCTCTGTTTCTGTAACATTTCCCCAACCCCGATTCCCCTCTCTGTTTCTGTAACATTCCCCCAACCCCGATTCCCCTCCATGTTTCTGTAACATTACCTCAACCCCAATTCCCCTTTCTCTTTCTGTAACACTCCCCCAACCCTGTTTCCCTTTCTCTGTTTCTGTAAAATTCCCCCAACTCTGATTCCAATCTCTGTTTCTGTAAAATTACCTCAACCCCGATTCCCGTCCTGTTACTGTAACATTCCCCCAACCCCTTTTCCCCCTCTGTTTCTGTAACACTCCCCCAATCCTGATCCACCTCTCCTGTTTTTGTAACATTCCTCCAACCCCAATTCCCCTCTCCTTTTCTGTAACATTTCCCCAACCCTGATTCCCATCTCTGTTTCTCTAACATTCCCCAACCCCATTTCCTCTCTCTGTTTCTGTAACATTCCCCCAACTCCGTTTTCCCTCTCCTGTTTCTGTAACGTTCCCCCAACCCCATTTCCCCTATGTTTCTGTAACACCCCCAAGCCCGATTCCTCTCTCTGTTTCTGTAACACTCCCCCAACCCTGTTTCCCCCTCTCTGTTTCTGTAACATTCCCCCAACTCTGATTCCCCTCTCTATTTCTGTAAAATTACCTCAACCCCGAAACCCCTCTCTGTTTCTGTAACATTCTCCCAACCCCGATTCCCCACTCTGTTTTTGTAACATTACCTCAACCCCGATTCCCCTATCTGTTTCTGTAAACCCCCCAAGCCCGATTCCCCTCTCTGTTTCTGTAACATTTCCCCAATACCGATTCCCCTCTCCGTTTCTCTAACATTCCCCCGACCCCGATTCCCCTCTCCTGTTTCTGTAACATTCCTCAACCACGTTTTCCCTCTCTGTTTCTGTAACACTCCCCCAATCCCACTTCCCCATCTGCTTCTGTAACATTCCCCTCTCTGTTACTGTAACATTCACCCAACCCCGATTCCCCTCTCTATTTCTGTAACACTCCCAGAACCCTGATTCCCCTCTCTGTTTCTATAACATTCCTCCAACCCCGATTCCCATCTCTGTTTCTGTAACATTCCCCCAACCCTTTTCCCCTCTGTTTCTGTAACATTCCCCCAACCCCGATTCCCCTCTGTTTCTGTAACATTCCCCAAACCCCGATTCCCATCTCTGTTTCTGTAACATTCCCCCAATCCCGATTCCCCTCTCAGTTTCTGTAACATTCCCCCAACTCCGATTCCTCTCTCTGTTTCTGTAACATTCCCCCAACCCCGATTCCCCTCTCTGTTTCTGTAACTTTCCCCCAACCCGGATTCCCCTCCCTGTTTCTGTAACCTTCCCCCAACTCCGTTTTCCCTCTCCTCTTTCTGTAACATTCCCCCAACCCCGTTTCCCACTGTTTCTGTAACACTACCCCAATCCTGATCCCCCTCTCCTTTTTTTGTAACACTCCCCCAATCCCGATTCCCCTCTCTGTTTCTGTAACATTCCCCGAACTCCGTTTTCCCTCTCTGTTCCTGTAACATTCCCAAAACCCCAATTCCCCTCTGTTTCTGTAACCCCCCAAGCCCGATTACCCTCTCTGTTTCTGTAACACTCCCCCAAGCTGTTTCCCCCTCTCTGTTTCTGTAACATTTCCCCAACTCTGATTCCCCTCTCTGTTTCTATAAAATTACCTCAACCCCGATCCCCCTGTCCTGTTACAATAACATTCCCCCAACCCCTTGTCCCCCTACGTTTCTGTAACACTCCCCCAATCCTGATCCCCCTCTCCTTTTTCTGTAACATTCCCCCAACCCTGATTCCCCTCTCTGTTCCTGTAACATTCCCCAAACCCCAATTCCCCTCTGTTTCTGTAAACCCCCAAGCCCGATTCCCCTCTCTGTTTCTGTAACATTCCCCCAACTCTGAGTCCCCTCTCTGTTTCTGTAAAATTACCTCAACCCCGATCCCCCTGTCCTGTTACTGTAACATTCCCCCAACCCCTTTTCCCCTGTTTCTGTAACACTCCCCCAATCCTGATCCCCTCTCCTGTTTCTGTAACATTCCCCCAACCCCGATTCCCCTCTCTGTTTCTGTAACATTCCCCCAAACCGTTTCCCCTCTGTTTCTGTAACATTCCTCCAACCCCGATTCCCATCTCTTTTTCTGTAACATTCCCCCAACCCTTTTCCCCTCTGTTTCTGTAACATTCCCCAAACCCCGATTCCCCCCTCTGTTTCTGTAACATTCCCCCAATCTCTATTCACTCTCTGTTTCTGTAACATCCCCCCAACCCCGATTCCTCTCTCTGTTTCTGTAACATTCCTCGAAACCTGATCCCCCTCTCCAGTTTCTGTAACATTACCCCAACCCCGATTCCCCTCTCTGTTTCTGTAACATTTCCCCAACCCCGATTCCCCTCTCTGTTTCTGTAACATTTCCCCAACACCGATTCCCCTCTCTGTTTCTGTAACATTACCTCAACCCCGATTCCCCTCTCTGTTTCTGTAACTTTCCCCCAACCCTGTTTCCTCCTCTGTGTTTCTGCAACATTCCCCCAACCCCTTTTCCCCCTATGTTTCTGTAACACTCCCCCAATCCTGATCCCCCTCTCCTGTTTCTCTAACATTCCCACAGCCCGTTTACCCTCTGTTTCTGTAACATTCCTCCAAACCCGATTCCCATCTCTGTTTCTGTAACATTTCCCCAACCCTTTTCCCCTCTTTTTCTGTAACATTCCCCCAACCCCGATTCCCCTCTGTTTCTGTAACATTCCCCAAACCCCGATTCCCATCTCTGTTTCTGTAACATTCCCCCAATCCCGATTCCCCTCTCTGTTTCTGTAACATTCCCCCAACTCCGATTCCTCTCTCTGTTTCTGTAAGATTCCCCCAACCCCGATCCATCTGTACTGTTAGTGTAACATTCCCCCAACCCCTTTTCCCCCTCTGTTTCTGTAACATTCCACAACCCTGTTTCCCCCTCTGTGTTTCTGCAACATTCCCCCAACCCCGATTCCCCTCTCTGTTTCTGTAACATTCCTCCAAACTGTTTCCCCTCTGTTTCTCTAACATTCCTCTAACCCCGATTCCCATATCTGTTTCTGTAATATTCCCCCAACCCTTTTCCCCTCTGTTTCTGTAACATTCCCCCAACTCCGATTCCTCTCTCTGTTTCTGTAACATTACCTCAACCCCAATTCCCCTTTCTCATTCTGTAACACTCCCCCAACCCTGTTTCCCTTTCTCTGTTTCTGTAAAATTCCCCCAACTCTGATTCCACTCTCTGTTTCTGTAAAATTACCTCAACCCCTATCCCCGGCCTGTTACTGTAACATTCCCCCAACCCCTTTTCTCCCTCTGTTTCTGTAACACTCCCCCAATCCTGATCCCCCTCTCCTGATTTTGTAACATTTCCCCAACCCCGATTCCCCTCTCTGTTTCTGTACCATTCCCCCAACCCCGATTCCCCTCTCTGTTTCTGTAACATTCCCCAACGCCCAATTCCCCTCTGTTTCTGTAAACCCCCCAAGCCCGATTCCCCTCTCTGTTTCTGTAACATTCCCCCAATACCGATTCCCCTCTCCGTTTCTGTAACATTCCCCCGACCCCGATTCCCCTCTCCTGTTTCTGTAACATTCCTCAACCCCGTTTTCCCTCTCTGTTTCTGTAACACTCCCCCAATCCCACTTCCCCATTTGCTTCTGTAACATTCCCCTCTCTGTTACTGTAACATTCACCCAACCCCGATTCCCCTCTCTATTTCTTTAACACTCCCAGAACCCTGATTCCCCTCTCTGTTTCTATAACATTCCTCCAACCCCGATTCCCATCTCTGTTTCTGTAACATTCCCCCAACCCTTTTCCCCTCTGTTTCTGTAACATTCCCCCAACCCCGAATCCCCTCTCTGTTTCTGAAACATTCCCCAAACCTCGATTCCCATCTCTGATTCTGTAACATTCCCCCAGTCCCGATTCCCCTCTCTGTTTCTGTAACATTCCCCCAACTCCGATTCCTCTCTTTGCTTCTGTAACATTCCCCCAACCCCGATTCCCCTCTCTGTTTCTGTAACTTTCCCCCAACCCGGATTCCCCTCCCTGTTTCTGTAACACTCCCCCAACCCTGATTCCCATCTCTGTTTGTCCAACATTCACCAACCCCGTTTCCCCTCTCTGTTTCTGTAACATTCCCCCAATTCCGTTTTCCCTCTCCTGTTTCTGTAACATTCCCCCAACCCCGTGTCCCCTCTGTTTCTGTAATACTACCCCAATCCTGATCCCCCTCTCCTGTTTTTGTAACACTCCCCCCAATCCCGATTCCCCTCTCTTTTTCTGTAACATTCCCCGAACTCAGTTTTCCCTCTCTGTTCCTGTAACATTCCCCAAACCCCAATTCCCCTCTGTTTCTGTAACCCCCCAAGCCCAATTACCCTCTCTGTTTCTGTAACACTCCCCCAACCTGTTTCCCCCTCTCTGTTTCTGTAACATTCCCCCAACTCTGATTCCCCTCTCTGTTTCTATAAAATTACCTCAACCCCGATCCCCCTGTCCTGTTACAATAACATTCCCCCAACCCCTTGTCCCCCTACGTTTCTGTAACACTCCCCCAATCCTGATCCCCCTCTCCTTTTTCTGTAACATTCCCCCAACCCTGATTCCCCTCTCTGTTCCTGTAACATTCCCCAAACCCCAATTCCCCTCTGTTTCTGTAAACCCCCAAGCCCGATTCCCCTCTCTGTTTCTGTAACATTCCCCCAACTCTGAGTCCCCTCTCTGTTTCTGTAAAATTACCTCAACCCCGATCCCACTGTCCTGTTACTGTAACATTCCCCCAACTCCTTTTCCCGTTTCTGTAACACTCCCCCAATCCTGATCCCCTCTCCTGTTTCTGTAACATTCCCCCAACCCCGATTCCCCTCTCTGTTTCTGTAACATTCCCCCAAACCGTTTCCCCTCTGTTTCTGTAACATTCCTCCAACCCCGATTCCCATCTCTTTTTCTGTAACATTCCCCAACCCTTTTCCCCTCTGTTTCTGTAACATTCCCCAATCCCAATTCCCCTCTCTGTTTCTGTAACATTCCCCAAACCCCGATTCCCCCCTCTGTTTCTGTAACATTCCCCCAATCTCTATTCACTCTCTGTTTCTGTAACATTCCCCCGACCCCGATTCCTCTCTCTGTTTCTGTAACATTCCTCGAAACCTGATCCCCCTCTCCAGTTTCTGTAACATTACCCCAACCCCGATTCCCCTCTCTGTTTCTGTAACATTTCCCCAACCCCGATTCCCCTCTCTGTTTCTGTAACATTCCCCCAACCCTTTTCCCCTCTGTTTCTGTAACATTCCCCCAACCCCGATTCCCCTCTGTTTCTGTAACATTCCCCCAATCCTGATCCCCCTCTCCTGTTTTTGTAACACTCCCCCAATCCCGATTCCCCTCTCTGTTTCTGTAACATTCCCCGAACTCCGTTTTCCCTCTCTGTTCCTGTAACATTCCCAAAACCCCAATTCCCCTCTGTTTCTGTAACCCCCCAAGCCCGATTCCCCTCTCTGTTTCTGTAACACTCCCCCAACCTGATTCCCCCTCTCTGTTTCTGTAACATTCCCCCAACACTGATTCCCCTCTCTGTTTCTGTAAAATAACCTCAACCCCGATCCCCCTGTCCTGTTACAGTAACATTCCCCCAACCCCTTTTCCCCCTATGTTTCTGTAACACTCCCCCAATCCTGATCCCCCTCTCCTGTTTCTGTAACATTCTCCCAACCCCGATTCCCCTCTCTGTTCCTGTAACATTCCCCAAACCCCAATTCCCCTAACCCCAATTCCCCTGTTTTAGTAACATTCCCCCAACCCCGATTCCCCTCTCCTTTTCTGTAACATTTCCATAACCCCGATTCCCCTCTCTGTTTCTGTACCATTCCCCCAACCCCGATTCCCCTCTCTGTTTCTGTAACATTCCCCACCCCCGTTTTCCCTCTCTGTTTCTGTAACACTCCCCCAATCCCGCTTCCCCATCTGCTTCTGTTACATTCCCCTCTCTGTTACTGTAACATTCCCCAACCCCGATTCCCCTCTCTATTTCTGTAACACTCCAGAACCCTGATTCCCCTGTCTGTTTCTATAACATTCCTCCAACCCCGATTCCCATCTCTGTTTCTGTAACATTCCCCCAATCCCAATTCCCCTCTCTGTTTCTGTAACATTCCCCCAACTCCGATTCTTCTCTCTGTTTGTGTAAAATTCCCCCAACCCCGATTCCCCTCTCTATTTCTGTAGCACTCCCAGAACCCTGATTCCCCTGTCTGTTTCTATAACATTCCTCCAACCCCGATTCCCATCTCTGTTTCTGTAACATTCCCCCAATCCCGATTCCCCTCTCTGTTTCATTAACATTCCTCTAACACCGATTCCCATCTCTGTTTCTGTAATATTCCCCCAACCCTTTTCCCCTCTGTTTCTGTAACATTCCCCCAATCCCGAATCCCCTCTCTGTTTCTGTAACATTCCCCAATCCCGATTCCCCTCTCTGTTACTGTAACATTCCCCCAACTCCAATTCCTCTCTCTGTTTCTGTAACATTCCCCCAACCCCGATTCCCCTCTCTGTTTCTGTAACATTCCCCCAACCCCGATTCCCCTCTCTGTTTCTGTAACCTTCCCTAACCCCGATTCCCCTCTCTGTTTCTGTAGCTTTCCCCCAACCCAGATTTCCCTCTCTGTTTCTGTAACACTCCCCCAACCTTGATTCCCATCTCTGTTTGTCCAACATTCATCAACCCCGTTTCCCCTCTCTGTTTCTGTAACATTCCCCCAATCCCGATTCCCCTCTCTGTTTCTGTAACATTCCCCCAACTTGGTTTTCCCTCTCCTGTTTCTGCAACAGACCCCCAACCCCCGTTTCCCCTCTGTTTCTGTAACACTACCCCAATCCTGATCCCCCTCTCCTGTTTCTGTAACATTCCCCCAACCCGAATTCCCCTCTCTATTTCTGTAACATTCCCCAACCCCGTTTCCCCTCTCCGTTTCTGTAACACTCCCCAATCCCGATTCCACTCTCTGTTTCTGTAACATTCCCCGAACTCCGTTTTCCCTCTCTATTGCTGTAACATTCCCCAAACCCCAATTCCCCTCTGTTTCTGTGAACGCCCAAGCCCGATTCCCCTCTCTGTTTCTGTAACACTCCCCCAACCTGTTTCCCCCTCTCTGTTTCTGTAACATTCCCCCAACACTGATTCCCCTCTCTGTTTCTGTAAAATAACCTCAACCCCGATCCCCCTGTCCTGTTACAGTAACATTCCCCCAACCCCTTTTCCCCCTATGTTTCTGTAACACTCCCCCAATCCTGATCCCCCTCTCCTGTTTCTGTAACATTCTCCCAACCCCGATTCCCCTCTCTGTTCCTGTAACATTCCCCAAACCCCAATTCCCCTCTGTTTCTGTAAACCCCCAAGCCCGATTCCCCTCTCTGTTTCTGTAACATTCCCCCAACTCTGAGTCCCCTCTCTGTTTCTGTAAAATTACCTCAACCCCGATCCCCCTGTCCTGTTACTGTAACATTCCCCCAAACCCTTTTCCCCCTGTTTCTGTAACACTCCCCCAATCCTGATCCCCTCTCCTGTTTCTATAACATTCCCCCAACCCCGATTCGCCTCTCTGTTTCTGTGACATTCCCCCAAACCGTTTCCCCTCTGTTTCTGTAACATTCCTCCAACCCCGATTCCCATCTCTTTTTCTGTAACATTCCCCCAACCCTTTTCCCCTCTGTTTCTGTAACATTCCCCCAATCCCGATTCCCCTCTCTGTTTCTGTAACATTCCCCAAACCCCGATTCCTCTCTCTGTTTCTGTAACATTCACCCAATCCTGATCCCCCTCTCCTGTTTCTGTAACATTCCCCCAACCCCGATTCCCCTCTCTGTTCCTGTAACATTCCCAAATCCCCAAGTCCCCTCTGTTTCTGTAAACCCCCAAGCCCGATTCCCCTCTGTTTCTGTAACATTCCCCAAACTCTGAGTCCCCTCTCTGTTTCTGTAAGATTACCTCAACCCCGATCCCTCTGTCCTGTTACTGTAACATTCCCCCAACCCCTTTTCCCCCTGTTTATTTAACACTCCCCAAATCCTGATCCCCTCTCCTGTTTCTTTAACATTCCCCCAACCCCGATTCCCCTCTCCTTTTCTGTAACATTTCCATAACCCGGATTCCCCTCTCTGTTTCTGTACCATTCCCCCAACCCCGATTCCCCTCTCTGTTTTTGTAACATTCCCCAACCCTGTTTGCCCCTCTCCGTTTCTGTAACATTCCCCTGACCCCGATTCCCCTCTCCTGTTTCTGTAACATTCCCCACCCCCGTTTTCCCTCTCTGTTTCTGTAACACTCCCCAATCCCGCTTCCCCATCTGCTTCTGTTACATTCCCCTCTCTGTTACTGTAACATTCCCCAACCCAGATTCCCCTCTCTATTTCTGTAACACTCCCAGAACCCTGATTCCCCTGTCTGTTTCTATAATATTCCTCCAACCCCGATTCCCATCTCTGTTTCTGTAAAATTCCCCCAATCCCGATTCCCCTCTCTGTTTCTGTAACAGTCCCCCAACTCCGATTCCTCTCTCTGTTTCTGTAACATTCCCCCAACCCCGATTCCCCTCTCTATTTCTGTAACACTCCCAGAACCCTGATTCCCCTGTCTGTTTCTATAACATTCCCCCAATCCCGATTCCCCTCTCTGTTTCTGTAACATTCCCCCAACTCCGATTCCTCTCTCTGTTTGTGTAACATTCCCCCAACCCCGATTCCCCTCTCTATTTCTGTAACACTCCCAGAACCCTGATTCCCCTGTCTGTTTCTATAACATTCCTCCAATCCCGATTCCCCTCTCTGTTTCAATAACATTCCTCCAACACCGATTCCCATCTCTGTTTCTGTAACATTCCCCCAACTCCGATTCCTCTCTCTGTTTGTGTAACATTCCCCAACCCCGATTCCCCTCTCTATTTCTGTAACACTCCCAGAACCCTGATTCCCCTGTCTGTTTCTATAACATTCCTCCAATCCCGATTCCCCTCTCTGTTTCATTAACATTCCTCCAACACCGATTCCCATCTCTGTTTCTGTAACATTCCCCCAACCCTTTTCCCCTCTGTTTCTGTAACATTCCCACAACCCTTTTCCCCTCTGTGTCTGTAACATTCCCCCAATCCCGAATCCCCTCTCTGTTTCTGTAACATTCCCCCAACCCCCGATTCCCTTCTCTGTTTCTGTAACACTCCCCAACCCAGATTCCCCTCTCTATTTCTGTAACACTCCCAGAACCCTGATTCCCCTGTCTGTTTCTATAACATTCCTCCAACCCCGATTCCCATCTCTGTTTCTGTAAAATTCCCCCAATCCCGATTCCCCTCTCTGTTTCTGTAACAGTCCCCCCAACTCCGATTCCTCTCTCTGTTTCTGTAACATTCCCCCAACCCCGATTCCCCTCTCTATTTCTTTAACACTCCCAGAACCCTGATTCCCCTCTCTGTTTCTATAACATTCCTCCAACCCCGATTCCCATCTCTGTTTCTGTAACATTCCCCCAACCCTTTTCCCCTCTGTTTCTGTAACATTCCCCCAACCCCGAATCCCCTCTCTGTTTCTGAAACATTCCCCAAACCTCGATTCCCATCTCTGATTCTGTAACATTCCCCCAGTCCCGATTCCCCTCTCTGTTTCTGTAACATTCCCCCAACTCCGATTCCTCTCTTTGTTTCTGTAACATTCCCCCAACCCCGATTCCCCTCTCTGTTTCTGTAACTTTCCCCCAACCCGGATTCCCCTCCCTGTTTCTGTAACACTCCCCCAACCCTGATTCCCATCTCTGTTTGTCCAACATTCACCAACCCCGTTTCCCCTCTCTGTTTCTGTAACATTCCCCCAATCCCGATTCCCCTCTCTGTTTCTGTAACCTTCCCCCAACTCCGTTTTCCCTCTCCTGTTTCTGTAACATTCCCCCAACCCCGTGTCCCCTCTGTTTCTGTAACACTACCCCAATCCTGATCCCCCTCTCCTGTTTTTGTAACACTCCCCCAATCCCGATTCCCCTCTCTTTTTCTGTAACATTCCCCAAACTCAGTTTTCCCTCTCTGTTCCTGTAACATTCCCCAAACCCCAATTCCCCTCTGTTTCTGTAACCCCCCAAGCCCAATTACCCCTCTCTGTTTCTGTAACACTCCCCCAACCTGTTTCCCCCTCTCTGTTTCTGTAACATTCCCCCAACTCTGATTCCCCTCTCTGTTTCTATAAAATTACCTCAACCCCGATCCCCCTGTCCTGTTACAATAACATTCCCCCAACCCCTTGTCCCCCTACGTTTCTGTAACACTCCCCCAATCCTGATCCCCCTCTCCTTTTTCTGTAACATTCCCCCAACCCTGATTCCCCTCTCTGTTCCTGTAACATTCCCCAAACCCCAATTCCCCTCTGTTTCTGTAAACCCCCAAGCCCGATTCCCCTCTCTGTTTCTGTAACATTCCCCCAACTCTGAGTCCCCTCTCTGTTTCTGTAAAATTACCTCAACCCCGATCCCACTGTCCTGTTACTGTAACATTCCCCCAACTCCTTTTCCCGTTTCTGTAACACTCCCCCAATCCTGATCCCCTCTCCTGTTTCTGTAACATTCCCCCAACCCCGATTCCCCTCTCTGTTTCTGTAACATTCCCCCAAACCGTTTCCCCTCTGTTTCTGTAACATTCCTCCAACCCCGATTCCCATCTCTTTTTCTGTAACATTCCCCAACCCTTTTCCCCTCTGTTTCTGTAACATTCCCCCAATCCCAATTCCCCTCTCTGTTTCTGTAACATTCCCCAAACCCCGATTCCCCCCTCTGTTTCTGTAACATTCCCCCAATCTCTATTCACTCTCTGTTTCTGTAACATTCCCCCGACCCCGATTCCTCTCTCTGTTTCTGTAACATTCCTCGAAACCTGATCCCCCTCTCCAGTTTCTGTAACATTACCCCAACCCCGATTCCCCTCTCTGTTTCTGTAACATTTCCCCAACCCCGATTCCCCTCTCTGTTTCTGTAACATTTCCCCAACACCGATTCCCCTCTCTGTTTCTGTAACATTACCTCAACCCCGATTCCCCTCTCTGCTTCTGTAACATTCCCCCAACCCTGTTTCCTCCTCTGTGTGTCTGCAACATTCCCCCAACCCCTTTTCCCCCTATGTTTCTGTAACACTCCCCCAATCCTGATCCCCCTCTCCTGTTTCTTTAACATTCCCACAACTCGTTTACCCTCTGTTTCTGTAACGTTCCTCCAAACCCGATTCCCATCTCTGTTTCCGTAACATTCCCCCAACCCTTTTCCCCTCTGTTTCTGTAACATTCCCCCAACCCCGATTCCCCTCTGTTTCTGTAACATTCCCCCAATCCTGATCCCCCTCTCCTGTTTTTGTAACACTCCCCCAATCCCGATTCCCCTCTCTGTTTCTGTAACATTCCCCGAACTCCGTTTTCCCTCTCTGTTCCTGTAACATTCCCCAAACCCCAATTCCCCTCTCTGTTTCTGTAACATTCCCCCAACCCCGATTCCCCTCTCTGTTTCTGTAACCTTCCCTAACCCCGATTCCCCTGTCTGTTTCTATAACATTCCTCCAACCCCGATTCCCATCTCTGTTTCTGTAACATTCCCCCAATCCCGATTCCCCTCTCTGTTTCATTAACATTCCTCCAACACCGATTCCCATCTCTGTTTCTGTAATATTCCCCCAACCATTTTCCCCTCTGTTTCTGCAACATTCCCCCAATCCCGAATCCCCTCTCTGTTTCTGTAATATTCCCCCAATCCCGATTCCCCTCTCTGTTACTGTAA
The DNA here is from genome assembly GCF_030028105.1 of Mobula birostris. Lineage (NCBI taxonomy): Eukaryota > Metazoa > Chordata > Chondrichthyes > Myliobatiformes > Myliobatidae > Mobula > Mobula birostris. The sequence goes on from NW_027276142.1 coordinate 41,439, forward strand.
CATTCCCCCAACTCCAATTCCTCTCTCTGTTTCTGTAACATTCCCCCAACCCCGATTCCCCTCTCTGTTTCTGTAACATTCCCCCAACCCCGATTCCCCTCTCTGTTTCTGTAACCTTCCCTAACCCCGATTCCCCTCTCTGTTTCTGTAGCTTTCCCCCAACCCAGATTTCCCTCTCTGTTTCTGTAACACTCCCCCAACCTTGATTCCCATCTCTGTTTGTCCAACATTCATCAACCCCGTTTCCCCTCTCTGTTTCTGTAACATTCCCCCAACTTGGTTTTCCCTCTCCTGTTTCTGCAACAGACCCCCAACCCCGTTTCCCCTCTGTTTCTGTAACACTACCCCAATCCTGATCCCCCTCTCCTGTTTCTGTAACATTCCCCCAACCCGAATTCCCCTCTCTATTTCTGTAACATTCCCCAACCCCGTTTCCCCTCTCCGTTTCTGTAACACTCCCCCAATCCCGATTCCACTCTCTGTTTCTGTAACATTCCCCGAACTCCGTTTTCCCTCTCTATTCCTGTAACATTCCCCAAACCCCAATTCCCCTCTGTTTCTGTGAACGCCCAAGCCCGATTCCCCTCTCTGTTTCTGTAACATTCCCCCAACACTGATTCCCCTCTCTGTTTCTGTAAAATAACCTCAACCCCGATCCCCCTGTCCTGTTACAGTAACATTCCCCCAACCCCTTTTCCCCCTATGTTTCTGTAACACTCCCCCAATCCTGATCCCCCTCTCCTGTTTCTGTAACATTCTCCCAACGCCGATTCCCCTCTCTGTTCCTGTAACATTCCCCAAACCCCAATTCCCCTCTGTTTCTGTAAACCCCCAAGCCCGATTCCCCTCTCTGTTTCTGTAACATTCCCCCAACTCTGAGTCCCCTCTCTGTTTCTGTAAAATTACCTCAACCCCGATCCCCCTGTCCTGTTACTGTAACATTCCCCCAACCCCTTTTCCCCCTGTTTCTGTAACACTCCCCCAATCCTGATCCCCTCTCCTGTTTCTATAACATTCCCCCAACCCCGATTCGCCTCTCTGTTTCTGTGACATTCCCCCAAACCGTTTCCCCTCTGTTTCTGTAACATTCCTCCAACCCCGATTCCCATCTCTTTTTCTGTAACATTCCCCCAACCCTTTTCCCCTCTGTTTCTGTAACATTCCCCCAATCCCGATTCCCCTCTCTGTTTCTGTAACATTCCCCAAACCCCGATTCCCCTCTCTGTTTCTGTAACATTCACCCAATCCTGATCCCCCTCTCCTGTTTCTGTAACATTCCCCCAACCCCGATTCCCCTCTCTGTTCCTGTAACATTCCCAAATCCCCAAGTCCCCTCTGTTTCTGTAAACCCCCAAGCCCGATTCCCCTCTGTTTCTGTAACATTCCCCAAACTCTGAGTCCCCTCTCTGTTTCTGTAAGATTACCTCAACCCCGATCCCCCTGTCCTGTTACTGTAACATTCCCCAACCCCTTTTCCCCCTGTTTATTTAACACTCCCCAAATCCTGATCCCCTCTCCTGTTTCTTTAACATTCCCCCAACCCCGATTCCCCTCTCCTTTTCTGTAACATTTTCATAACCCGGATTCCCCTCTCTGTTTCTGTACCATTCCCCCAACCCCCGATTCCCCTCTCTGTTTTTGTAACATTCCCCAAGCCTGTTTGCCCCTCTCCGTTTCTGTAACATTCCCCTGACCCCGATTCCCCTCTCCTGTTTCTGTAACATTCCCCACCCCCGTTTTCCCTCTCTGTTTCTGTAACACTCCCCCAATCCCGCTTCCCCATCTGCTTCTGTTACATTCCCCTCTCTGTTACTGTAACATTCCCCAACCCAGATTCCCCTCTCTATTTCTGTAACACTCCCAGAACCCTGATTCCCCTGTCTGTTTCTATAACATTCCTCCAACCCCGATTCCCATCTCTGTTTCTGTAAAATTCCCCCAATCCCGATTCCCCTCTCTGTTTCTGTAACAGTCCCCCAACTCCGATTCCTCTCTCTGTTTCTGTAACATTCCCCCAACCCCGATTCCCCTCTCTATTTCTGTAACACTCCCAGAACCCTGATTCCCCTGTCTGTTTCTATAACATTCCCCCAATCCCGATTCCCCTCTCTGTTTCTGTAACATTCCCCCAACTCCGATTCCTCTCTCTGTTTGTGTAACATTCCCCCAACCCCGATTCCCCTCTCTATTTCTGTAACACTCCCAGAACCCTGATTCCCCTGTCTGTTTCTATAACATTCCTCCAATCCCGATTCCCCTCTCTGTTTCATTAACATTCCTCCAACACCGATTCCCATCTCTGTTTCTGTAACATTCCCCCAACTCCGATTCCTCTCTCTGTTTGTGTAACATTCCCCCAACCCCGATTCCCCTCTCTATTTCTGTAACACTCCCAGAACCCTGATTCCCCTGTCTGTTTCTATAACATTCCTCCAATCCCGATTCCCCTCTCTGTTTCATTAACATTCCTCCAACACCGATTCCCATCTCTGTTTCTGTAACATTCCCCCAACCCTTTTCCCTCTGTTTCTGTAACATTCCCCCAACCCTTTTCCCCTCTGTTTCTGTAACATTCCCCCAATCCCGAATCCCCTCTCTGTTTCTGTAACATTCCCCCAACCCCGATTCCCTT
>NW_027276143.1:27500-30000 GCF_030028105.1 Mobula birostris
CACACACACACACACACACACACAGTGCAGGAATCCCTCTCTCACACACACACACACACACACACACACACACACACACAGTGCAGGAATCTCCCTCTCTCTCTCACACACACACACAGTGTGGGAATCCCCCTCTCTGTCTCCCTCTCACACACACACACAGTGCAGAATCCCTCTCATTACCACACACACACACAGAGTGCAGGAATCCCCCTCTCTCTCTCACACACACACACACACACACACACACACACGCAGTGCAGGAATCCTCCTCTCTCTCTCTCACACAGACACACACACACACACACACACACACACACACAGTGCAGGAATCACCCTCTCTGTCTCCCTCTCACACACACACACAGTGCAGAATCCCTCTCATTATCTCACACACACAGTGCAGGAATCCCCCTCTCCCGCTCACACACATACACAGTACAGGAATCCCCCTCTCTGTCTCTCACACACACACACAGTGCAGGAATCCCCCTCTCTCTCTCACACACACACACACACACCTCTCTCTCTCTCTCTCACACACACACACACACAGTGCAGGAATCCCCCTCATTATCACAGACACACACACACAGTGTGCAGGAATCCCCCTCCCCCTCTCTCTCTCTCACACACACACACACACAGTGCAGAATCCCTCTCATTATCTCACACACACAGTGCAGGAATCCCCCTCTCTCTCTCACACACATACACAGTACAGGAATCCCTCCCTCTCTCTCTCTCTCTCACACACACACACACACACACACACACACACACACACACACAGAGTGCAGGAATCCCCCTCTCTCTCTCTCACACACACAAACACATACACACACAGTGCAGGAATCCCTCTCTCTCTCTCTCTCTCTCACACACACACACACACACACACAGTGCAGAATCCCTCTCATTATCTCACACACACAGTGCAGGAATCCCCCTCTCTCTCTCACATACAGTGCAGGAATCCCCCTCTCTCTCGCACACACACACACACACACACACACACACACACACGCACACACACACACTGCAGGAATCCCACTCTCTGTCTCCCCCACACACACACACACTGCAGGAATCCCCCTCTCTCTCTCACACACAGTGCAGGAATCCCCTCTCTCACTCACACACACACACACACAGTGCAGGAATCCCACTCATCATCATCACACACACACACACACACACACACACACACACACAGAGTGCAGGAATCCCCCTCTCTGTCTCCCTCTCACACACACACACAGTGCAGGAATCCTCTCTCGCTGTCACACACACACAGTGCAGGAATCCCCCCCTCTCTCCCTCTCTCTCTCACACACACACACACACACACTGCAGGAATCCCCCTCTCTGTCTCCCTCTCACACACACACAGTGCAGAATCCCTCTCATTATCTCACACACACACACACACAGTACAGGAATCCCACTCTCTCTCACACACACACAGACACACAGTGCAGGAATCCCCCCCCCCCTCCCTCTCTCTCACACACACACACAGTGCAGGAATCCCGCTCTCTCTCACACACACACACAGTGCAGGAATCCCCCTCCCTCTCACACACACACACACACACACACACAGTGCAGGAATCTCTCTCTCTCTCTCTCACACACACACACACACACGCAGTGCAGGAATCCTCCTCTCTCTCTCTCTCTCTCTCTCTCTCACACACACACAGACACACACAGTGCAGGAATCACCCTCTCTCTCACACACACACACACACAGTGCACGAATCCCTCCCTCTCTCTCTCACACACATACACAGTACAGGAATCCCTCCCTCTCTCTCTCTCTCTCTCTCACACACACACACACAGTGCAGGAATCTCTCCCTCTCCCCCTTTCTCTCTCTCACACACACACACACACTCACTCTGCAGGAATCCCCCCTCTCTCTCTCTCTCTCTCTCACACACACACACACACAGTGCAGGAATCTCTCCCTCTCCCCCTCTCTCTCTCTCTCACACACACACACACACAGTGCAGGAATACCCCTCTCTCTCTCTCACACACACACTCACAGTGCAGGAATCCTCTCTCGCTGTCACACACACACACACACACACACACACAGTGCAGGAATCCCCCCCTCTCTCCCTCTCTCTCACACACACACAGTGCAGAATCCCTCTCATTATCACACACACACACACACACAGTGCAGGAATCCCCCTCTCTCTCTCTCTCACACACACACACACAGTACAGGAATCCCACTCTCTCTCTCACACACACACAGTGCAGGAATCCCCCTCTCTCTCACACACACACAGTGCAGGAATCCCTCTCTCTCTCTCTCTCACACACACACACACACAGTGCAGGAATCTCCCTCTCTCTCTAACACACACACACAGTGCGGGAATCCCCCTCTCTGTCTCCCTCTCACACACACACACAGTGCAGAATCCCTCTCATTATCACACACACACACACAGTGCAGGAATCCCCCTCTCTGTCTCTCAC
>NW_027276144.1:0-44013 GCF_030028105.1 Mobula birostris
ACTTTCTCCCCCTCACACCAGAAACTTCTCCCCCTCACACGAGAAACTTTCTCCCGCTCCCACCAGAAACTTTCTCCCCTTCCACCAGAAGCTTTCCCCCTCTCTCACCAGAAACTTTCTGCTGTCACACCAGAAAATTTCTCCCCTCCCACCAGAAACTTTCTCCTCTCTCACAACTTTTCCCCCTCACACCAGAAAATTTCTCCTCTCTTATCAGAAAATATCTCCTCTCTCACCAGAAACTTCCAGCCCTCCCACCAGAAACTTTCTCCCTCTCTCACCAGCAACTGTTCCCCCCTCTCACCAGGAACTTTCTCCCCTCCCACCATTAACTTTCTCCTCCTCCCACCAGAAACTTTCTCCCCTCCCACAGGAAACTTTCTCCTCCTCCCACCAGAAACGTTCTCCCCCTCTCACCAGAAACTATCTCCTCTCTCACCAGAAACTTTCTCCCTTTCACCAGAAACTTTCTCCCCTCCCACCAGAAACTTTTCCCCTTCACAGCAGAAACTTGCCCCCTCACACCAGAAACTTTCTCCTCTCCCACCAGAAACTTTTCCCTTCACACCAGAAACTTTCCCCCCTCACACCAGAAACTTTCTCCTCTCTCACCAGAAACTTTTCCCCTTCACAACAGAAACTTTTCCCCCTCACACCAGAAACTTTCTGCTCTCACACCAGAAACTTCCACGCCTCCCACATGAATCTTTCTCCCCCTCTCACCAGGAACTTCTTCGCACTCTCAACAGAAACTTCCTCCCGTCCCACCAGAAACTTTCTCCCCTCCCACCAGAAACGTTCTCCCTCTCTCACCAGAAACTTTCTCCTCTCTCTCCAGAAACTTTCTCCCCTCCCACCAGAAACTTTCTCCCCTTCGCACCAGAAACTTTTCCCCCTCACACCAGAAACTTTCTCCTCTCTCACCAGAAACTTTCTCCTCTCACACCAGAAACTTCCTCCCCTCCCACCAGAAACTTTCTCCTCTTCTGACCAGAAACATTTCCCCCGCCAGCAGAAACTTTCTCCCCTCCCACCAGAAACTTCCTCCCCTCCCACCAGAAACTTTCTCCCCCTCAGACCAGAAACTTTCCCACCTCACACCAGAAAATTTCTCCCTTTCACACCAGAAGCATTCTCCCCTCACACCAGAAACTTTCTCTCCTCACACCAGAAACTTTCTCCCCCTCACCAGAAACTTCCTCCCTCCCACCAGAAACTTTCTCCCCCTCTGACCAGAAACTTTTCCCCCTGCCAGCAGAAACTTTCTCCCATCCCACCAGAAACTTTCTCCCCTCCCACCAGAAAATTCCTGCCCTCCCACCAGAAACTTTCTCCCCCTCTGACCAGAAACTTTTCCCCCTGCCAGCAGAAACTTTCTCCCATCCCACCAGAAAATTTCTCCCCTCCCACCAGAAACTTCTCCCCCTCACACCAGAAACGTTTTCCCTTTCCCATCAGAAACTTTCTCCCCGTCTCACTGGAAACTTTCTCACTCTCCCAACAGAAACTTTCTTCCTCTCACACCAAAAAACTTCTCCCCCTCACACCAGAAACTTTCTCTCTCTCTCACCAGAACCTTTCTCTCCCTCTCACCAGAAACTTTCTCCCCCCACCAGAAACTTGCTCCCCCCCACCAGAAACTTTCTCCCCTCCCACCAGAAGCTTTCACCCTCTCTCACCAGAAACTTTCTCCCTTTCACCAGAAACTTTCTCCCCCTCCCACCGGAAACTTTCTCCCCTCCCACCAGAAACTTTCTCCCTCTCCCACTCGAAAATTTCTCCCTCACCCACCAGAAAGTTTCTCCCCCTCTCACCAGAAACTTTCTCCCTCTCCCACCAGAAACTTTTCCCCTTCACAGCAGAAACTTTCCCCCTCACACCAGAAACTTTCTCCTCTCCCACCAGAAACTTTCTCTCTCTCCCACCAGAAACTTTCTCTCTCTCCCACCAGAAACTTTCTCTCTCTCCCACCAGAAACTTTCTCCCCCGCACACCAGAAAGTTTCCCCCCCACACCAGAAACTTTCTCATCTCTCACCAGAAACTTTCTCCTCTCACACCGGAATCATTCTGCCCTCCCACCAGAAAATTTCTCCCTCTCCCACCAGAAACTTTTCCCTCTCACACCAGAAACTTTCTCCTCTCTCATCAGAAACTTTCTCCTCTCACACCAGAAACTTCCTCCCCTCCCACCAGAAACTTTCTCCTCCTCTGACCAGAAACTTTTCCCCCGCCAGCAGAAACTTTCTCCCATCCACCAGAAACTTCCTCCCCTCCCACCAGAAACTTCCTCCCCTCCCACCAGAAACTTTCTCCCCCTCTGACTAGAAACTTTTCCCCCTGCCAGCAGAAACTTTCTCCCATCCCACCAGAAACTTCTCCCCCTCACACCAGAAACGTTTTCCCTTTGCCATCAGAAATTTTCTCCCCGTCTCTCCGGAAACTTTCTCACTCTCCCAACAGAAACTTTCTCCCCCTCACACCAGAAACTTCTCCCCCTCACACGAGAAACTTTCTCCCGCTCCCACCAGAAACTTTCTCCCCTTCCACCAGAAGCTTTCCCCCTCTCTCACCAGAAACTTTCTGCTGTCACACCAGAAAATTTCTCCCCTCCCACCAGAAACTTTCTCCTCTCTCACAACTTTTCCCCCTCACACCAGAAAATTTCTCCTCTCTTATCAGAAAATATCTCTCTCACCAGAAACTTCCAGCCCTCCCACCAGAAACTTTCTCCCTCTCTCACCAGCAACTGTTCCCCCTCTCACCAGGAACTTTCTCCCCTCCCACCATTAACTTTCTCCTCCTCCCACCAGAAACTTTCTCCCCTCCCACAGGAAACTTTCTCCTCCTCCCACCAGAAACGTTCTCCCCCTCTCACCAGAAACTATCTCCTCTCTCACCAGAAACTTTCTCCCTTTCACCAGAAACTTTCTCCCCCTCCCACCAGAAACTTTTCCCCTTCACAGCAGAAACTTGCCCCCTCACACCAGAAACTTTCTCCTCTCCCACCAGAAACTTTTCCCCTTCACACCAGAAACTTTCCCCCCTCACACCAGAAACTTTCTCCTCTCTCACCAGAAACTTTTCCCCTTCACAACAGAAACTTTTCCCCCTCACACCAGAAACTTTCTGCTCTCACACCAGAAACTTCCACGCCTCCCACATGAATCTTTCTCCCCGTCTCACCAGGAACTTCTTCGCACTCTCAACAGAAACTTCCTCCCGTCCCACCAGAAACTTTCTCCCCTCCCACCAGAAACGTTCTCCCTCTCTCACCAGAAACTTTCTCCTCTCTCTCCAGAAACTTTCTCCACTCCCACCAGAAACTTTCTCCCCTTCGCACCAGAAACTTTTCCCCCTCACACCAGAAACTTTCTCCTCTCTCACCAGAAACTTTCTCCTCTCACACCAGAAACTTCCTCCCCTCCCACCAGAAACTTTCTCCTCCTCTGACCAGAAACTTTTCCCCCGCCAGCAGAAACTTTCTCCCATCCCACCAGAAACTTCCTCCCCTCCCACCAGAAACTTCCTCCCCTCCCACCAGAAACTTTCTCCCCCTCTGACTAGAAACTTTTCCTCCTGCCAGCAGAAACTTTCTCCCATCCCACCAGAAACTTCTCCCCCTCACACCAGAAACGTTTTCCCTTTGCCATCAGAAATTATCTCCCCGTCTCTACGGAAACTTTCTCACTCTCCAACAGAAACGTTCTCCCTCTCACACCAGAAACTTCTCCCCCTCACACCAGAAACTTTCTCCTCTCTCTCCAGAAACTTTCTCCCCTCCCACCAGAAACGTTGTCCCCCTCTCACCAGAAACTTTCTCCCTCTTTCACCAGGAACTTTCTCCCCTGCCAACAGAAACTTTCTGCCCTCCTCCCAGAAACTTTCTTCCCTCCCACCAGAAACATTCTCCCCTTCTCACCAGAAACTTCTCCTCTCACACCAGAAACATTCTCCCCTCCCACCAGAAAATTTCTCCCTTTCCCACCAAAATCATTTCCCCCTCACACCAGAAACATTCTTCCTCTCTCACCAGAAACTTTCTCCTCTCACACCAGAAACTTTCTCCCCTTCCCACCAGAAACTTTCTCCCCTTCCCACCAGAAGCTTTCTCTCTCTCACCAGAAGCTTTCTCCTCTCACACCAGAAACTTCCTCCCCTCCCACCAGAAACCTTCTCCCCCTGTCACCAGAAACTTTTCCCCCTCACACCAGAAACTTTCTCTCCTCACACCAGAAACTTTCTCCCCCTCACCAGAAACTTCCTCCCTCCCACCAGAAACTTTCTCCCCCTCTGACCAGAAACTTTTCCCCCTGCCAGCAGAAACTTTCTCCCAGCCCACCAGAAACTTTCTCCCCTCCCACCAGAAAATTCCTGCCCTCCCACCAGAAACTTTCTCCCCCTCTGACCAGAAACTTTTCCCCTGCCAGCAGAAACTTTCTCCCCTCCCACCAGAAACTTTCTCCTCTCACACCAGAAACATTCTGTCCTCCGACCAGAAACTTTCTCCCTCTCCCACCAGAAAGTTTTCCCCCTCACACCAGAAACTTTCTCCTCTCTCACCACAAACTTCCTCCCCTCCCACCAGAAACTTTCTCCACCTGTCACCAGAAACTTTCTCCTCCTCCCACCAGAAACATTCTCCCCCTCCCACCAGAAACTTTCTCCCTTCCCACCAGGAACTTTCTACCCTTCCCACCAGACACTTTCTTCCCTCCCATCAGAAACTTTCTCCCTCTCTCAGCAGAAAATTTTCCCCCTCGCACCAGAAACTTCCTCCCCTCCCACCAGAAACTATTCCCCCTCACACCAGAAACTTTCTCGCCTCCCAGCAGAAACTTTCTCCCCTCCCACCGGAAACTTTCTCCCCCTCTCACCAGAAACTTTCTCCTCTCTCACCAGAAACTTTCTCTCCCTCACCAGAAACTTTTTACTCTCTCACCAGAAACATTCTCCCTCTTTCAGCAGAAACTTTCTCTCCCTGCCACCAGAAACTTTCTCCCCTCCGACCAGAAACTTTCTCCCCTCCCACCAGAATCTTTCGCCCCCTGTCACCAGAAACTTTCTCTCCCTCCACCAGAAGATTTCTCCCTCTCTCACCAGAAGCTTTCTTCCCTCCCACCAGAAACTTTCTCCCTCTCCCACCAGAAAATTTCTCTCTCACCCACCAGAAACTTTCTCCCCCCTCTCACCAGAAACTTTCTCCCTCTCCACCAGAAACTTTTCCCCTTCAGAGCAGAAGCTTTCTTCCCTCCCACCAGAAACTTTCTCCCTCTCCCACCAGAAAATTTCTCTCTCACCCACCAGAAACTTTCTCCCCCTCTCACCAGAAACTTTCTCCCTCTCCCACCAGAAACTTTCTCCCCTTCCCACCAGAAGCTTTCTCTCTCTCCCACCAGAAAATTTCTCCCTTTCACACCAGAAACTTTCTCCTCTCTCACCAGAAGCTTTCTCCTCTCACACCAGAAACTTGCTCCCCTCCCACCAGAAACTTTCTCCACCTGTCACCAGAAACTTTCTTCCCTCCCACCAGAAACTTTCTCCCTCTCTCACCAGAAACTTTCTCCCCCTCAGACCAGAAACTTTCCCACCTCACACCAGAAAATTTCTCCCTTTCACACCAGAAGCATTCTCCCCTCCCACCAGAAACTTTCTCCTCTCACACCAGAAACTTCCTCCCCTCCCACCAGAAACTTTCTCCCTCTCCCACCAGAAACTTTCTCCCCTTCCCACCAGAAGCTTTCTCTCTCTCCCACCAGAAAATTTCTCCCTTTCACACCAGAAACTTTCTCCTCTCTCACCAGAAGCTTTCTCCTCTCACACCAGAAACTTGCTCCCCTCCCACCAGAAACTTTCTCCCCCTGTCACCAGAAACTTTCTTCCCTCCCACCAGAAACTTTCTCCCTCTCTCACCAGAAACTTTCTCCCCCTCAGACCAGAAACTTTCCCACCTCACACCAGAAAATTTCTCCCTTTCACACCAGAAGCATTCTCCCCTCCCACCAGAAACATTCTCCTCTCACACCAGAAACTTCCTCCCCTCCCACCAGAAACTTTCCCCCCTCACACCAGAAACTTTCTCCTCTCTCACCAGAAACTTTTCCCCTTCACAACAGAAACTTTTCCATCTCTCACCAGAAACTTTCTCCTCTCACACCAGAAACTTCCTCCCCTCCCACCAGAAACTTTCTCCCTCTCCCACCAGAAACTTTCTCCCCTTCCCACCAGAAGCTTTCTCTCTCTCCCACCAGAAAATTTCTCCCTTTCACACCAGAAACTTTCTCCTCTCTCACCAGAAGCTTTCTCCTCTCACACCAGAAACTTGCTCCCCTCCCACCAGAAACTTTCTCCCCCTGTCACCAGAAACTTTCTTCCCTCCCACCAGAAACTTTCTCCCTCTCTCACCAGAAACTTTCTCCCCCTCAGACCAGAAACTTTCCCACCTCACACCAGAAAATTTCTCCCTTTCACACCAGAAGCATTCTCCCCTCCCACCAGAAACTTTCTCCTCTCACACCAGAAACTTCCTCCCCTCCCACCAGAAACTTTCCCCCCTCACACCAGAAACTTTCTCCTCTCTCACCAGAAACTTTTCCCCTTCACAACAGAAACTTTTCCATCTCTCACCAGAAACTTTCTCCTCTCACACCAGAATCATTCTGCCCTCGCACCAGAAAATTTCTCCCTCTCCCACCAGAAACTTTTCCCTCTCACACCAGAAACTTTCTCCTCTCTCATCAGAAACTTTCTCCTCTCACACCAGAAACTTCCTCCCCTCCCACCAGAAACTTTCTCCTCCTCTGACCAGAAACTTTTCCCCCGCCAGCAGAAACTTTCTCCCATCCCACCAGAAACTTTCTCCCCTCCCACCAGAAAATTCCTGCCCTCCCACCAGAAACTTTCTCCCCCTCTGACCAGAAACTTTTCCCCCTGCCAGCAGAAACTTTCTCCCATCCCACCAGAAACTTTCTCCCCTCCCACCAGAAACTTCTCCCCCTCACACCAGAAACGTTTTCCCTTTCCCATCAGAAACTTTCTCCCCGTCTCACTGGAAACTTTCTCACTCTCCCAACAGAAACTTTCTTCCTCTCACACCAAAAACTTCTCCCCCTCACACCAGAAACTTTCTCTCTCTCTCACCAGAACCTTTCTCTCCCTCTCACCAGAAACTTTCTCCCCCCACTAGAAACTTGCTCCCCCCCACCAGAAACTTTCTCCCCTCCCACCAGAAGCTTTCACCCTCTCTCACCAGAAACTTTCTCCCTTTCACCAGAAACTTTCTCCCCCTCCCACCGGAAACTTTCTCCCCTCCCACCAGAAACTTTCTCCCTCTCCCACTCGAAAATTTCTCCCTCACCCACCAGAAAGTTTCTCCCCCTCTCACCAGAAACTTTCTCCCTCTCCCACCAGAAACTTTTCCCCTTCACAGCAGAAACTTTCCCCCTCACACCAGAAACTTTCTCCTCTCCCACCAGAAACTTTCTCTCTCTCCCACCAGAAACTTTCTCTCTCTCCCACCAGAAACTTTCTCTCTCTCCCACCAGAAACTTTCTCCCCCGCACACCAGAAAGTTCCCCCCCACACCAGAAACTTTCTCATCTCTCACCAGAAACTTTCTCCTCTCACACCAGAATCATTCTGCCCTCCCACCAGAAAATTTCTCCCTCTCCCACCAGAAACTTTTCCCTCTCACACCAGAAACTTTCTCCTCTCTCATCAGAAACTTTCTCCTCTCACACCAGAAACTTCCTCCCCTCCCACCAGAAACTTTCTCCTCCTCTGACCAGAAACTTTTCCCCCGCCAGCAGAAACTTTCTCCCATCCCACCAGAAACTTCCTCCCCTCCCACCAGAAACTTCCTCCCCTCCCACCAGAAACTTTCTCCCCCTCTGACTAGAAACTTTTCCCCCTGCCAGCAGAAACTTTCTCCCATCCCACCAGAAACTTCTCCCCCTCACACCAGAAACGTTTTCCCTTTGCCATCAGAAATTTTCTCCCCGTCTCTCCGGAAACTTTCTCACTCTCCCAACAGAAACTTTCTCCCTCTCACACCAGAAACTTCTCCCCCTCACACGAGAAACTTTCTCCCGCTCCCACCAGAAACTTTCTCCCCTTCCACCAGAAGCTTTCCCCCTCTCTCACCAGAAACTTTCTGCTGTCACACCAGAAAATTTCTCCCCTCCCACCAGAAACTTTCTCCTCTCTCACAACTTTTCCCCCTCACACCAGAAAATTTCTCCTCTCTTATCAGAAAATATCTCCTCTCTCACCAGAAACTTCCAGCCCTCCCACCAGAAACTTTCTCCCTCTCTCACCAGCAACTGTTCCCCCTCTCACCAGGAACTTTCTCCCCTCCCACCATTAACTTTCTCCTCCTCCCACCAGAAACTTTCTCCCCTCCCACAGGAAACTTTCTCCTCCTCCCACCAGAAACGTTCTCCCCCTCTCACCAGAAACTATCTCCTCTCTCACCAGAAACTTTCTCCCTTTCACCAGAAACTTTCTCCCCCTCCCACCAGAAACTTTTCCCCTTCACAGCAGAAACTTGCCCCCTCACACCAGAAACTTTCTCCTCTCCCACCAGAAACTTTTCCCCTTCACACCAGAAACTTTCCCCCCTCACACCAGAAACTTTCTCCTCTCTCACCAGAAACTTTTCCCCTTCGCAACAGAAACTTTTCCCCCTCACACCAGAAACTTTCTGCTCTCACACCAGAAACTTCCACGCCTCCCACATGAATCTTTCTCCCCCTCTCACCAGGAACTTCTTCGCACTCTCAACAGAAACTTCCTCCCGTCCCACCAGAAACTTTCTCCCCTCCCACCAGAAACGTTCTCCCTCTCTCACCAGAAACTTTCTCCTCTCTCTCCAGAAACTTTCTCCCCTCCCACCAGAAACTTTCTCCCCTTCGCACCAGAAACTTTTCCCCCTCACACCAGAAACTTTCTCCTCTCTCACCAGAAACTTTCTCCTCTCACACCAGAAACTTTCTCTCCCTGTCACCAGAAACTTTCCCCCTCACACCAGAAACTTTCTCTCCTCACACCATAAACCTTTTCCCCCTCACCAGAAACTTCTTCCCCCCTCACCAGAAACTTCCTCCCCTCCCACCAGAAACTTTCTCCCCCTCTGACTAGAAACTTTTCCCCCTGCCAGCAGAAACTTTCTCCCATCCCACCAGAAACTTCTCCCCCTCACACCAGAAACGTTTTCCCTTTGCCATCAGAAATTATCTCCCCGTCTCTACGGAAACTTTCTCACTCTCCCAACAGAAACTTTCTCCCTCTCACACCAGAAACTTCTCCCCCTCACACCAGAAACTTTCTCCTCTCTCTCCAGAAACTTTCTCCCCTCCCACCAGAAACGTTGTCCCCCTCTCACCAGAAACTTTCTCCCTCTTTCACCAGGAACTTTCTCCCCCTGCCAACAGAAACTTTCTGCCCTCCTCCCAGAAACTTTCTTCCCTCCCACCGGAAACATTCTCCCCTTCTCACCAGAAACTTCTCCTCTCACACCAGAAACATTCTCCCCTCCCACCAGAAAATTTCTCCCTTTCCCACCAAAATCATTTCCCCCTCACACCAGAAACATTCTCCTCTCTCACCAGAAACTTTCTCCTCTCACACCAGAAACTTTCTCTCCCTGTCACCAGAAACTTTCCCCCTCACACCAGAAACTTTCTCTCCTCACACCATAAACCTTTTCCCCCTCACCAGAAACTTCTTCCCCCCTCACCAGAAACTTTCTCCCCCTCCCTCCTGAAACTTTCTCCCCCTCCCACCAGAAACTTTCGCCCCTCCCACCAGAAACTTTCTCCCCCTCTCACCAGAAAGTTTCGCCCCTCACACCAGAAACTTTCCCCTTTCTCACCAGAAACTTTCTCCTCTCACACCAGAAACATTCTGCCCTCCCACCAGAAAATTTCTCCCTTTCCCACCAGAAACTTTTCTCCCTCACACCACAAATTTTCACCTCTCTCACCAGAAACTTTCTCCTCTCACACCAGAAACTTCCTCCCCTCCCACCAGAAACTTTCTCCCCCCGACCAGAAACTTTTCCCCCTGCCAGCAGAAACTTTCTCCCATCCCACCAGAAACTTTCTCCCCTCCCACCAGAAACTTTCTCCCCTTCGCACCAGAAACTTTCTCCCCCTGACACCAGAAGCTTTTCCCCCTCACATCAGAAACTTTCTCCTCTCCCACCAGAAACTTTCTCCCCCTCCCACCAGAAACTTTTCCCCTTCACAGCAGAAACTTGCCCCCTCACACCAGAAACTTTCTCCTCTCCCACCAGAAACTTTTCCCCTTCACACCAGAAACTTTCCCCCCTCACACCAGAAACTTTCTCCTCTCTCACCAGAAACTTTTCCCCTTCACAACAGAAACTTTTCCCCCTCACACCAGAAACTTTCTGCTCTCACACCAGAAACTTCCACGCCTCCCACATGAATCTTTCTCCCCCTCTCACCAGGAACTTCTTCGCACTCTCAACAGAAACTTCCTCCCGTCCCACCAGAAACTTTCTCCCCTCCCACCAGAAACGTTCTCCCTCTCTCACCAGAAACTTTCTCCTCTCTCTCCAGAAACTTTCTCCCCTCCCACCAGAAACTTTCTCCCCTTCGCACCAGAAACTTTTCCCCCTCACACCAGAAACTTTCTCCTCTCTCACCAGAAACTTTCTCCTCTCACACCAGAAACTTTCTCTCCCTGTCACCAGAAACTTTCCCCCTCACACCAGAAACTTTCTCTCCTCACACCATAAACCTTTTCCCCCTCACCAGAAACTTCTTCCCCCCTCACCAGAAACTTCCTCCCCTCCCACCAGAAACTTTCTCCCCCTCTGACTAGAAACTTTTCCCCCTGCCAGCAGAAACTTTCTCCCATCCCACCAGAAACTTCTCCCCCTCACACCAGAAACGTTTTCCCTTTGCCATCAGAAATTATCTCCCCGTCTCTACGGAAACTTTCTCACTCTCCCAACAGAAACTTTCTCCCTCTCACACCAGAAACTTCTCCCCCTCACACCAGAAACTTTCTCCTCTCTCTCCAGAAACTTTCTCCCCTCCCACCAGAAACGTTGTCCCCCTCTCACCAGAAACTTTCTCCCTCTTTCACCAGGAACTTTCTCCCCCTGCCAACAGAAACTTTCTGCCCTCCTCCCAGAAACTTTCTTCCCTCCCACCGGAAACATTC
This sequence comes from Mobula birostris, assembly GCF_030028105.1. Classification (NCBI taxonomy): domain Eukaryota; kingdom Metazoa; phylum Chordata; class Chondrichthyes; order Myliobatiformes; family Myliobatidae; genus Mobula; species Mobula birostris. The sequence continues at coordinate 11,193 of NW_027276144.1, forward strand.
TCCCCTTCTCACCAGAAACTTCTCCTCTCACACCAGAAACATTCTCCCCTCCCACCAGAAAATTTCTCCCTTTCCCACCAAAATCATTTCCCCCTCACACCAGAAACATTCTCCTCTCTCACCAGAAACTTTCTCCTCTCACACCAGAAACTTTCTCTCCCTGTCACCAGAAACTTTCCCCCTCACACCAGAAACTTTCTCTCCTCACACCATAAACCTTTTCCCCCTCACCAGAAACTTCTTCCCCCCTCACCAGAAACTTTCTCCCCCTCCCTCCTGAAACTTTCTCCCCCTCCCACCAGAAACTTTCGCCCCTCCCACCAGAAACTTTCTCCCCCTCTCACCAGAAAGTTTCGCCCCTCACACCAGAAACTTTCCCCTTTCTCACCAGAAACTTTCTCCTCTCACACCAGAAACATTCTGCCCTCCCACCAGAAAATTTCTCCCTTTCCCACCAGAAACTTTTCTCCCTCACACCACAAATTTTCACCTCTCTCACCAGAAACTTTCTCCTCTCACACCAGAAACTTCCTCCCCTCCCACCAGAAACTTTCTCCCCCCGACCAGAAACTTTTCCCCCTGCCAGCAGAAACTTTCTCCCATCCCACCAGAAACTTTCTCCCCTCCCACCAGAAACTTTCTCCCCTTCGCACCAGAAACTTTCTCCCCCTGACACCAGAAGCTTTTCCCCCTCACATCAGAAACTTTCTCCTCTCCCACCAGAAACTTTCTCCCCCTCACACCAGAAACTTTCTCCTCTCTCACGAGAAACCTTCTCCTCTCACACCAGAAACATTCTCTCCTCCGACCAGAAACTTTCTCCCTCTCCCACCAGAAACTTTCCCCCCTCACACCAGATACTTTCCCCTCTCTCTCCAGAAACGTTCTCCTCTCACACCAGAAACTTCTTCCCCTCCCACCAGAAACTGTCTCCCCTCCCATTAGAAACTTTCTCCCCGTCACACCAGAAACTTTCTCCCCTCCCACCAGAAACGTTGTCCCCCTCTCACCAGCAACTTTCTCCCTCTTTCACCAGAAACTTTCTCCCTCTGCCACCAGAAACTTTCTCCCCTCCTACCAGAAACTTTCTTCCCTCCCACCAGAAAATTTCTCCCTTTCCCACCAAAATCTTTTCTCCCTCACACCAGAAACATTCTCCTCTCTTACCAGAAACTTTCTCCTCTCACACCAGAAACTTCCTCCCCTCCCACCAGAAACTTTCTCCCCCTGTCACCAGAAACTTTTCCCCCTCACACCAGAAACTTTCTCTCCTCACACCAGAAACTTTCTCCCCCTCACCAGAAACTTCTTCCCCCTCTCACCAGAAATTTTCTCGCCCTCCCATCAGAAACTTTCTCCCCCTCCCACCAGAAACTTTCTCCCCTCCCACCAGAAATTTTCTCCCCCTCCCACCAGAAACTTTCCCCTCTCTCACCAGAAACTTTCTCCTCTCACACCAGAAACATTCTGCCCTCCCACCAGAAAATTTCTCCCTCTCCCACCAGAAACTTTTCTCCTTTACAGCACAAATTTTCTCCTCTCTCACCAGAAACTTTCTCCTCTCACACCAGAAACTTCCTCCCCTCCCACCAGAAACTTTCTCCCCCCGACCAGAAACTTTTTCCCCTGCCAGCAGAAACTTTCTCCCATCCCACCAGAAACTTTCTCCCCTCCCAACAGAAAATTTCTCCCCTTCGCACCAGAAACTTTCTCCCCCTGACACCAGAAACTTTCCCCCCTCACATCAGGAACTTTCTCCTCTCCCACCAGAAACTTTCTCCCCCTCACACCAGAAACTTTCTCCTCTCTCACGAGAAACCTTCTCCTCACACACCAGAAACATTGTCTCCTCCGACCAGAAACTTTCTCCCTCTCCCACCAGAAACTTTCCCCCCTTACACCAGAAACTTTCCCCTCTCTCTCCAGAAACGTTCTCCTCTCACACCAGAAACTTCTTCCCCTCCCACCAGAAACTGTCTCCCCTCCCATTAGAAACTTTCTCCCCGTCACACCAGAAACTTTCTCCCCTCCCACGAGAAATGTTGTCCCCCTCTCACCAGAAACTTTCTCCCTCCTTCACCAGAAACTTTCTCCCCATGCCACCAGAATCTTTCCCCCCTCCCACCAGAAGCGTTCTCCCCTCCCACCAGAAACTTTCGCCACCTCTCACCAGAAACTTTCTCCCCCTGTCACCAGAAACCTTTCCCCTCACACCAGAAACTTTCTCCCCCTCACCAGAAACTTCTTCCCCCCGCACCAGAAATGTTCTCCCCCTCCCTCCAGAAACTTTCTCCCCTCCTACCAGAAACTTTCTCCCCTCCCACCAGAAACTTTCTCCCCCTCACACCAGAAAGTTTCGCCCCTCACACTAGAAACTTTCCCCTCTCTCACCAGAAACTTTCTCCTCTCACACCAGAAACATTCTGCCCTCCCTCCAGAAAATTTCTCCCTCTCCCACCAGAAACTTTTCTCCCTCACACCACAAATTTTCTCCTCTCTCACCAGAAACTTTCTCCTCTCACACCAGAAACTTCCTCCCCTCCCACCAGAAACTTTCTCCCCCCGACCAGAAACTTTTTCCCCTGCCAGCCGAAACTTTCTCCCATCCCACCAGAAATTCCTCCCCTCCCACCAGAAACTTTCTCCCCTCACACCAGAAATTTTCTCTCCTCACACCAGAAACTTTCTCCCCCTCACCAGAAACTTCTTCCCCCTCTGACCAGAAACTTTTCCCCCTGCCAGCAGAAACTTTCTCCCATCCCACCAGAAACTTTCTCCCCTCCCACCAGAAAATTCCTGCCCTCCCACCAGAAACTTTCTCCCCCTCTGACCAGAAACTTTTCCCCCTGCCAGCAGAAACTTTCTCCCCTCCCACCAGAAACTTTCTCCTCTCACACCAGAAACATTCTGTCCTCCGACCAGAAACTTTCTCCCTCTCCCACCAGAAAGTTTTCCCCCTCACACCAGAAACTTTCTCCTCTCTCACCACAAACTTCCTCCCCTCCCACCAGAAACTTTCTCCACCTGTCACCAGAAACTTTCTCCCCCTCCCACCAGAAACATTCTCCCCCTCCCACCAGAAACTTTCTCCCCTCCCACCAGGAACTTTCTACCCTTCCCACCAGACACTTTCTTCCCTCCCATCAGAAACTTTCTCCCTCTCTCAGCAGAAAATTTTCCCCCTCGCACCAGAAACTTCCTCCCCTCCCACCAGAAACTATTCCCCCTCACACCAGAAACTTTCTCGCCTCCCAGCAGAAACTTTCTCCCCTCCCACCGGAAACTTTCTCCCCCTCTCACCAGAAACTTTCTCCTCTCTCACCAGAAACTTTCTCTCCCTCACAAGAAACTTTTTCCTCTCTCACCAGAAACATTCTCCCTCTTTCAGCAGAAACTTTCTCTCCCTGCCACCAGAAACTTTCTCCCCTCCGACCAGAAACTTTCTCCCCTCCCACCAGAATCTTTCGCCCCCTGTCACCAGAAACTTTCTCTCCCTCCCACCAGAAGCTTTCTCCCTCTCTCACCAGAAGCTTTCTTCCCTCCCACCAGAAACTTTCTCCCTCTCCCACCAGAAAATTTCTCTCTCACCCACCAGAAACTTTCTCCCCCTCTCACCAGAAACTTTCTCCCTCTCCCACCAGAAACTTTTCCCCTTCAGAGCAGAAGCTTTCTTCCCTCCCACCAGAAACTTTCTCCCTCTCCCACCAGAAAATTTCTCTCTCACCCACCAGAAACTTTCTCCCCCTCTCACCAGAAACTTTCTCCCTCTCCCACCAGAAACTTTCTCCCCTTCCCACCAGAAGCTTTCTCTCTCTCCCACCAGAAAATTTCTCCCTTTCACACCAGAAACTTTCTCCTCTCTCACCAGAAGCTTTCTCCTCTCACACCAGAAACTTGCTCCCCTCCCACCAGAAACTTTCTCCCCCTGTCACCAGAAACTTTCTTCCCTCCCACCAGAAACTTTCTCCCTCTCTCACCAGAAACTTTCTCCCCCTCAGACCAGAAACTTTCCCACCTCACACCAGAAAATTTCTCCCTTTCACACCAGAAGCATTCTCCCCTCCCACCAGAAACTTTCTCCTCTCACACCAGAAACTTCCTCCCCTCCCACCAGAAACTTTCTCCCCCTGTCACCAGAAACTTTTCCCCCTCACACCAGAAACTTTCTCTCCTCACACCAGAAACTTTCTCCCCCTCACCAGAAACTTCCTCCCTCCCACCAGAAACTTTCTCCCCCTCTGACCAGAAACTTTTCCCCCTGCCAGCAGAAACTTTCTCCCCTCTCACCAAAAGCTTTCTCTCCTCCCACCAGAAACATTCTCCCCCTCACCAGAAACTTTCTCCCCCTCCCACCAGAAACTTTCTCCCCTCCCATAAGAAACTTTCTCCCCCTCTCACCAGAAATTATCTCCGCTCCCACCAGAAACTATCTTCCCCTCTCACCAGAAACTTTCTCCTCTCTCACCGGAAACTTTCTCCCTCTTTCACCAGAAACTTGTCCCCTTCACAACAGAAACTTTTCCCCCTCACACCAGAAACTTTCTCCTCTCTCACCAGAAACTTTCACCTCTCACACCAGAAACTTCCTCCCCTCCCACCAGAAACTTTCTGCCCTCCCACCAGAATCTTTCTTCCTCTCTCACCAGAAACATTCTCCTTTCTCACCAGAAATTTTCTCCTCTCACGCCAGAAACTCCCTCCCCTCCCACCAGAAACTTTCTCCCCTCCCACCAGAAACTTTCTCCCCCTCCCACCAGAAACTTCCTCCCCTCTCACCAGAAACTTTCTCCCCTCCCACAAGAAACTTTCTGCCCCTCTGACCAGAAACTTCTTCCTTCTCTCACCAGAAACTTTCTCCCCTCCCACCAGAAACTTCCCGCTCTCTCACCAGAAGCTTTCTCCTGTCACAGCAGAAACATTCTCCCCTCCCACCAGAAACTTTCTTCCCCTCCCACCAGAAACTTTCTCCCTCTCTCACCAGAAACTTTCCTCCCTCCAACCAGAAACTTTCTCCTTCTCTCACCAGAAACTTTTCCCCCTTGCACCAGAAACTTCTTCCCCTCCCACCAGAAACTTTCTCCCTCTCTCACCAGAAACCTCCTCCCCTCCCACCAGAAACTTTCTCTCCTCCCACCAGAAACTTCCTCCCCTCCCACCAGAAACTTTCTCACCCTCTCACCAGAAACTATTCCCCCACACACCAGCAATTTTCTCCCCTCCCACCAGAAACTTTCTCCACCTCTGACCAGAAACTTGTTCCGCCTCTCACCAGAAACTGTCTCCCCTCCCACCAGAAACTTTTCCCTCTCTCACCAGAAACTTTCTCCAGTCACACCCGAAACTTCCTCCACTCCCAGCAGAAACTTCCTCCCCTCTCACCAAAAGCTTTCTCCCCTCCCACCAGAAACATTCTCCCCCTCACCAGAAACTTTCTCCCCCTCCCACCAGATACTTTCTCCCCTCCCACCAGAAACTTTCTCCCCTCCCATAAGAAACTTTCTCCCCCTCTCACCAGAAACTATCTCCGCTCCCACCAGAAACTATCTCCCCCTCTCACCAGAAACTTTCTCCTCTCTCACCGGAAACTTTCTCCCTCTTTCACCAGAAACTTTGTCCCCATGCCACCAGAAACTTTCCCCCCTCCGACCAGAAATGCTCTCCCCTCCCACCAGAAACTTTCGCCACCTCTCACCAGAAACTTTCTCCCCCTGTCACCAGAAACTTTCTCCCCCTCCCTCCAGAAACTTTCTCCCCTCCTACCAGAAATTTCCTCCCCTCCCACCAGAAACTTTCTGCCCTCCCACCAGAATCTTTCTTCCTCTCTCACCAGAAACACTCTCCTTTCTCACCAGAAATTTTCTCCTCTCACGCCAGAAACTCCCTCCCCTCCCACCAGAAACTTTCTGCCCTCCCACCAGAAACTTTCTCCCCCTCCCACCAGAAACTTCCTCCCCTCTCACCAGAAACTTTCTCCCCTCCCACAAGAAACTTTCTCCCCCTCTGACCAGAAACTTCTTCCTTCTCTCACCAGAAACTTTCTCCCCTCCCACCAGAAACTTCCCGCTCTCTCACCAGAAGCTTTCTCCTGTCACACCAGAAACATTCTCCCCTCCCACCAGAAACATTCTTCCCCTCCCACCAGAAACTTTCTCCCTCTCTCACCAGAAACTTTCCTCCCTCCAACCAGAAACTTTCTCCTTCTCTCACCAGAAACTTTTCCCCCTTGCACCAGAAACTTCTTCCCCTCCCACCAGAAACTTTCTCCCTCTCTCACCAGAAACCTCCTCCCCTCCCACCAGAAACTTTCTCTCCTCCCACCAGAAACTTCCTCCCCTCCCACCAGAAACTTTCTCACCCTCTCACCAGAAACTATTCCCCCACACACCAGCAATTTTCTCCCCTCCCACCAGAAACTTTCTCCACCTCTGACCAGAAACTTGTTCCCCCTCTGACCAGAAACTGTCTCCCCTCCCACCAGAAACTTCTCCCTCTCTCACCAGAAACTTTCTCCAGTCACACCCGAAACTTCCTCCACTCCCAGCAGAAACTTCCTCCCCTCTCACCTAAAGCTTTCTCCCCTCCCACCAGAAACATTCTCCCCCTCACCAGAAACTTTCTCCCCCTCCCACCAGATACTTTCTCCCCTCCCACCAGAAACTTTCTCCCCTCCCATAAGAAACTTTCTCCCCCTCTCACCAGAAACTATCTCTGCTCCCACCAGAAACTATCTCCCCCTCTCTCCAGAAACTTTCTCCTCTCTCACCGGAAACTTTCTCCCTCTTTCACCAGAAACTTTGTCCCCATGCCACCAGAAACTTTCCCCCCTCCGACCAGAAATGCTCTCCCCTCCCACCAGAAACTTTCGCCACCTCTCACCAGAAACTTTCTCCCCCTGTCACCAGAAACTTTCTCCCCCTCCCTCCAGAAACTTTCTCCCCTCCTACCAGAAACTTTCTCCCCCTCCCTCCAGAAACTTTCTCCCCCTCCCACCAGAAACTTTCTCCCCTCCCACCAGAAACTTTCTCCCCCTGACACCAGAAAGTTTCCCCCTCAGACCAGAAACTTTCCCCTCTCTCACCAGAAACTTTCTCCTCTCACACCAGAAACATGCTGCCCTCCCACCAGAAAATTTCTCCCTGTCTCACCAGCAACTTTTCTCCCTCACACCATAAATTTTCTCCTCTCTCACCAGAAACTTTCTCCCCCTCCCACCATTAAATTTCTCCCCCTCCTACCAGAAACTTTCTCCCCTCCCACCAGAAACTTTCTCCCCCTCCCTCCAGAAACTTTCTCCCTCTCCCACCAGAAACTTTCTCCCCTCCCACCAGAAACTTTCTCCCCCTGACACCAGAAAGTTTCCCCCTCACACCAGAAACTTTCCCCTCTCTCACCAGAAACTTTCTCCTCTCACACCAGAAACATGCTGCCCTCCCACCAGAAAATTTCTCCCTGTCCCACCAGAAACTTTTCTCCCTCACACCATAAATTTTCTCCTCTCTCACCAGAAACTTTCTCCCCCTCCCACCATTAAATTTCTCCCCCTCCCAGCAGAAACTTTCTCCCCTCCCACAGGAAACTTTCTCCCCCTCCCACCAGAAACTTTCTCCCATCCCACCAGAAACTTTCTCCCCTCTCACCAGAAATTATCTCCGCTTCCACCAGAAACTATCTCCCCCTCTCACCAGAAACTTTCTCCTCTCTCACCGGAAACTTTCTCCCTCTTTCACCAGAAACTTTGTCCCCATGCCACCAGAAACTTTCCCCCCTCCGACCAGAAATGCTCTCCTCTCCGACCAGAAACTTTCGCCACCTCTCACCAGAAACTTTCTCCCCCTCCCTCCAGAAACTTTCTCCCCTCCTACCAGAAACTTTCTCCCCTCCCACCAGAAACTTTCTCCCCCTCCCTGCAGAAACTTTCTCCCCCTCCCACCAGAAACTTTCTCCCCTCCCACCAGAAACTTTCTCCCCCTGACACCAGAAAGTTTCCCCCTCACACCAGAAACTTTCCCCTCTCTCACCAGAAACTTTCTCCTCTCACACCAGAAACATGCTGCCCTCCCACCAGAAAATTTCTCCCTGTCCCACCAGAAACTTTTCTCCCTCACACCATAAATTTTCTCCTCTCTCACCAGAAACTTTCTCCCCCTCCCACCATTAAATTTCTCCCCCTCCCACCAGAAACTTTCTCCCCTCCCACAGGAAACTTTCTCCCCCTCCCACCAGAAACTTTCTCCCATCCCACCAGAAACTTTCTCCCCTTTCACCAGATACTTTCTCCCCTTCGCACCAGAAACTTTCTCCCCCTGACACCAGAAACTTTCTCCCCCTGACACCAGAAACTTTTCCCCCTCACAGCAGAAACTTTCTCTGCTCACACCAGAAACTTCTTCCCCCTCTCACCAGAAACTTTCTCCCCCTCCCACCAGAAACTTTCTCCCCTCCCACCAGAAACTTTCTCCCCATCACACCAGAAACATTGCCCCTCATACCAGAATCTTTCTCCTCTCTCTCCAGAAACTTTCTCCTCTCACACCAGAAACTTCCTCCCCTCCCACCAGAAACTGTCTCCCCTCCCATCAGAAACTTTCTCCCCCTCACACAAGAAACTTTCTCCCCTCCCACCCGAAACGTTGTCCCCCTCTCACCAGAAACTTTCTCCCTCTTTCACCAGAAAGTTTCTCCCCCTGCCACCAGAAACTTTCTCCCCTCCTACAGAAACTTTCTCCCCTCCCACCAGAAACGTTCTCCCCCTCTCACCAGAAACTTTCTCCCTCTCTCACCAGAAAGTTTCCCCCTCACACCAGAAACTTTCTCCTCTCTCACCAGAAACATTCTGACCTCCCACAAGAAAATTTCTCCCTCACCGACCAGAAACATTCTCCCCCTCTCACCAGAAACTTTCTCTCTCTCCCACCAGAAACTTTTCCCCTTCACACCAGAAACTTTCTCCTCTCTCACCAGAAACTTTCTCCTCTCACACCAGAAACTTCCTCCCCTCCCACCAGAAACTTTCTGCCCTCCCACCAGAATCTTTCTTCCTCTCTCACCAGAAACATTCTCCTTTCTCACCAGAAATTTTCTCCGCTCACGCCAGAAACTCCCTCCACTCCCGCCAGAAACTTTCTCCCCTCCCACCAGAAACTTTCTCCCCCTCCCACCAGAAACTTCCTCCCCTCTCACCAGAAACTTTCTCCCCTCCCACAAGAAACTTTCTCCCCCTCTGACCAGAAACTTCTTCCTTCTCTCACCAGAAACTTTCTCCCCTCCCACCAGAAACTTCCCGCTCTCTCACCAGAAGCTTTCTCCTGTCACACCAGAAACATTCTCCCCTCCCACCAGAAACTTTCTTCCCCTCCCACCAGAAACTTTCTCCCTCTCTCACCAGAAACTTTCCTCCCTCCAACCAGAAACTTTCTCCTTCTCTCACCAGAAACTTTTCCCCCTTGCACCAGAAACTTCTTCCCCTCCCACCAGATACTTTCTCCCTCTCTCACCAGAAACCTCCTCCCCTCCCACCAGAAACTTTCTCTCCTCCCACCAGAAACTTCCTCCCCTCCCACCAGAAACTTTCTCACCCTCTCACCAGAAACTATTCCCCCACACACCAGCAATTTTCTCCCCTCCCACCAGAAACTTTCTCCACCTCTGACCAGAAACTTGTTCCCCCTCTCACCAGAAACTGTCTCCCCTCCCACCAGAAACTTCTCCCTCTCTCACCAGAAACTTTCTCCAGTCACACCCGAAACTTCCTCCACTCCCAGCAGAAACTTCCTCCCCTCTCACCAAAAGCTTTCTCCCCTCCCACCAGAAACATTCTCCCCCTCACCAGAAACTTTCTCCCCCTCCCACCAGATACTTTCTCCCCTCCCACCAGAAACTTTCTCCCCCTCTCACCAGAAACTATCTCCGCTCCCACCAGAAACTATCTCCCCCTCTCACCAGAAACTTTCTCCTCTCTCACCGGAAACTTTCTCCCTCTTTCACCAGAAACTTTGTCCCCATGCCACCAGAAACTTTCCCCCCTCCGACCAGAAATGCTCTCCCCTCCCACCAGAAACTTTCGCCACCTCTCACCAGAAACTTTCTCCCCCTGTCACCAGAAACTTTCTCCCCCTCGCTCCAGAAACTTTCTCCCCTCTTACCAGAAACTTTCTCCCCTCCCACCAGAAATTTTCTCCCCCTCCCTCCAGAAACTTTCTCCCCCTCCCACCAGAAACTTTCTCCCCTCCCACCAGAAACTTTCTCCCCCTGACACCAGAAAGTTTCCCCCTCACACCAGAAACTTTCCCCTGTCTCACCAGAAACTTTCTCCCCCTCCCACCATTCAATTTCTCCCCCTCCCAGCAGAAACTTTCTCCCCCTCCCACCAGAAACTTTCTCCCATCCCACCAGAAACTTTCTCCCCTTTCACCAGATACTTTCTCCCCTTCGCACCAGAAACTTTCTCCCCCTGACACCAGAAACTTTTCCCCCTCACAGCAGAAACTTTCTCTCCTCACACCAGAAACTTCTTCCCCCTCTCACCAGAAACTTTCTCCCCCTCCCACCAGAAACTTTCTCCCCCTCCCACCAGAAACTTTCTCCCCTCCCACCAGAAACTTTATCCCCCTCACACCAGAAGCTTTCTCCTCTCTCACGAGAAACCTTCTCCTCTCACACCAGAAACATTCTCCCCTCCGACCAGAAACTTTCTCCCTCTCCCACCAGAAACTTTCTCCCTCATACCAGAATCTTTCTCCTCTCTCTCCAGAAACTTTCTCCTCTCACACCAGAAACTTCCTCCCCTCCCACCAGAAACTGTCTCCCCTCCCATCAGAAACTTTCTCCCCCTCACACAAGAAACTTTCTCCCCTCCCACCAGAAACGTTGTCCCCCTCTCACCAGAAACTTTCTCCCTCTTTCACCAGAAAGTTTCTCCCCCTGCCACCAGAAACTTTCTCCCCTCCTACAGAAACTTTCTCCCCTCCCACCAGAAACGTATTCCCCCTCTCACCAGAAACTTTCTCCCTCTCACACCAGAAAGTTTCCCCCTCCCACCAGAAACTTTCTCCCCTCCCACCAGAAACTTTATCCCCCTCACACCAGAAGCTTTCTCCTCTCTCACGAGAAACCTTCTCCTCTCACACCAGAAACATTCTCCCCTCCGACCAGAAACTTTCTCCCTCACCGACCAGAAACATTCTCTCCCTCTCACCAGAAACTTTCTCTCTCTCCCACCAGAAACTTTTCCCCTTCACACCAGAAACTTTCTCCTCTCTCACCACAAACTTGTCCCCTTCACAACAGAAACTTTTCCCCCTCACACCAGAAACTTTCTCCTCTCTCACCAGAAACTTTCTCCTCTCACACCAGAAACTTCCTCCCCTCCTACCAGAAACTTTCTGCCCTCCCACCAGAATCTTTCTTCCTCTCTCACCAGAAACATTCTCCTTTCTCACCAGAAATTTTCTCCTCTCACGCCAGAAACTCCCTCCCCTCCCACCAGAAACTTTCTCCCCTCCCACCAGAAACTTTCTCCCCCTCCCACCAGAAACTTCCTCCCCTCTCACCAGAAACTTTCTCCCCTCCCACAAGAAACTTTCTCCCCCTCTGACCAGAAACTTCTTCCTTCTCTCACCAGAAACTTTCTCCCCTCCCACCAGAAACTTCCCGCTCTCTCACCAGAAGCTTTCTCCTGTCACACCAGAAACATTCTCCCCTCCCACCAGAAACTTTCTTCCCCTCCCACCAGAAACTTTCTCCCTCTCTCACCAGAAACTTTCCTCCCTCCAACCAGAAACTTTCTCCTTCTCTCACCAGAAACTTTTCCCCCTTGCACTAGAAACTTCTTCCCCTCCCACCAGAAACTTTCTCCCTCTCTCACCAGAAACTATTCCCCCACACACCAGCAATTTTCTCCCCTCCCACCAGAAACTTTCTCCACCTCTGACCAGAAACTTGTTCCCCCTCTCACCAGAAACTGTCTCCCCTCCCACCAGAAACTTCTCCCTCTCTCACCAGAAACTTTCTCCAGTCACACCCGAAACTTCCTCCACTCCCAGCAGAAACTTCCTCCCCTCTCACCTAAAGCTTTCTCCCCTCCCACCAGAAACATTCTCCCCCTCACCAGAAACTTTCTCCCCCTCCCACCAGATACTTTCTCCCCTCCCACCAGAAACTTTCTCCCCTCCCATAAGAAACTTTCTCCCCCTCTCACCAGAAACTATCTCCGCTCCCACCAGAAACTATCTCCCCCTCTCACCAGAAACTTTCTCCTCTCTCACCGGAAACTTTCTCCCTCTTTCACCAGAAACTTTGTCCCCATGCCACCAGAAACTTTCCCCCCTCCGACCAGAAATGCTCTCCCCTCCCACCAGAAACTTTCGCCACCTCTCACCAGAATATTTCTCCCCCTGTCACCAGAAACTTTCTCCCCCTCCCTCCAGAAACTTTCTCCCCTCCTACCAGAAACTTTCTCCCCCTCCCTCCAGAAACTTTCTCCCCCTCCCACCAGAAACTTTCTCCCCTCCCACCAGAAACTTTCTCCCCCTGACACCAGAAAGTTTCCCCCCCAGACCAGAAACTTTCCCCTCTCTCACCAGAAACTTTCTCCTCTCACACCAGAAACATGCTGCCCTCCCACCAGAAAATTTCTCCCTGTCTCACCAGCAACTTTTCTCCCTCACACCATAAATTTTCTCCTCTCTCACCAGAAACTTTCTCCCCCTCCCACCATTAAATTTCTCCCCCTCCTACCAGAAACTTTCTCCCCTCCCACCAGAAACTTTCTCCCCCTCCCTCCAGAAACTTTCTCCCTCTCCCACCAGAAACTTTCTCCCCTCCCACCAGAAACTTTCTCCCCCTGACACCAGAAAGTTTCCCCCTCCCACCAGAATCTTTCTTCCTCTCTCACCAGAAACATTCTCCTTTCTCACCAGAAATTTTCTCCGCTCACGCCAGAAACTCCCTCCACTCCCACCAGAAACTTTCTCCCCTCCCACCAGAAACTTCCTCCCCTCTCACCAGAAACTTTCTCCCCTCCCACAAGAAACTTTCTCCCCCTCTGACCAGAAACTTCTTCCTTCTCTCACCAGAAACTTTCTCCCCTCCCACCAGAAACTTCCCGCTCTCTCACCAGAAGCTTTCTCCTGTCACACCAGAAACATTCTCCCCTCCCACCAGAAACTTTCTTCCCCTCCCACCAGAAACTTTCTCCCTCTCTCACCAGAAACTTTCCTCCCTCCAACCAGAAACTTTCTCCTTCTCTCACCAGAAACTTCTTCCCCTCCCACCAGAAACTTTCTCCCTCTCTCACCAGAAACCTCCTCCCCTCCCACCAGAAACTTTCTCTCCTCCCACCAGAAACTTCCTCCCCTCCCACCAGAAACTTTCTCACCCTCTCACCAGAAACTATTCCCCCACACACCAGCAATTTTCTCCCCTCCCACCAGAAACTTTCTCCACCTCTGACCAGAAACTTGTTCCCCCTCTCACCAGAAACTGTCTCCCCTCCCACCAGAAACTTCTCCCTCTCTCACCAGAAACTTTCTCCAGTCACACCCGAAACTTCCTCCACTCCCAGCAGAAACTTCCTCCCCTCTCACCTAAAGCTTTCTCCCCTCCCACCAGAAACATTCTCCCCCTCACCAGAAACTTTCTCCCCCTCCCACCAGATACTTTCTCCCCTCCCACCAGAAACTTTCTCCCCTCCCATAAGAAACTTTCTCCCCCTCTCACCAGAAACTATCTCCGCTCCCACCAGAAACTATCTCCCCCTCTCACCAGAAACTTTCTCCTCTCTCACCGGAAACTTTCTCCCTCTTTCACCAGAAACTTTGTCCCCATGCCACCAGAAACTTTCCCCCCTCCGACCAGAAATGCTCTCCCCTCCCACCAGAAACTTTCGCCACCTCTCACCAGAAACTTTCTCCCCCTGTCACCAGAAACTTTCTCCCCCTCCCTCCAGAAACTTTCTCCCCTCCTACCAGAAACTTTCTCCCCTCCCACCAGAAATTTTCTCCCCCTCCCTCCAGAAACTTTCTACCCCTCCCACCAGAAACTTTCTCCCCTCCCACCAGAAACTTTCTCCCCCTGACACCAGAAAGTTTCCCCCTCACACCAGAAACTTTCCCCTCTCTCACCAGAAACTTTCGCCACCTCTCACCAGAAACTTTCTCCCCCTGTCACCAGAAACTTTCTCCCCCTCCCTCCAGAAACTTTCTCCCCTCCTACCAGAAACTTTCTCCCCTCCCACCAGAAATTTTCTCCCCCTCCCTCCAGAAACTTTCTCCCCCTCCCACCAGAAACTTTCTCCCCTCCCACCAGAAACTTTCTCCCCCTGACACCAGAAAGTTTCCCCCTCACACCAGAAACTTTCCCCTCTCTCACCAGAAACTTTCTCCTCTCACACCAGAAACATGCTGCCTTCCCACCAGAAAATTTCTCCCTGTCTCACCAGAAACTTTTCTCCCTCACACCATAAATTTTCTCCTCTCTCACCAGAAACTTTCTCCCCCTCCCACCATTCAATTTCTCCCCCTCCCAGCAGAAACTTTCTCCCCTCCCACAGGAAACTTTCTCCCCCTCCCACCAGAAACTTTCTCCCATCCCACCAGAAACTTTCTCCCCTTTTACCAGATACTTTCTCCCCTTCGCACCAGAAACTTTCTCCCCCTGACACCAGAAACTTTTCCCCCTCACAGCAGAAACTTTCTCTCCTCACACCAGAAACTTCTTCCCCCTCTCACCAGAAACTTTCTCCCCCTCCCACCAAAAACTTTCTCCCCCTCCCACCAGAAACTTTCTCCCCTCCCACCAGAAACTTTCTCCCCCTCACACCAGAAGCTTTCTCCTCTCTCACGAGAAACCTTCTCCTCTCACACCAGAAACATTCTCCCCTCCGACCAGAAACTTTCTCCCTCTCCCACCAGAAACTTTCTCCCTCATACCAGAATCTTTCTCCTCTCTCTCCAGAAACTTTCTCCTCTCACACCAGAAACTTCCTCCCCTCCCACCAGAAACTGCCTCCCCTCCCATCAGAAACTTTCTCCCCCTCACACAAGAAACTTTCTCCCCTCCCACCAGAAACGTTGTCCCCCTCTCACCAGAAACTTTCTCCCTCTTTCACCAGAAAGTTTCTCCCCCTGCCACCAGAAACTTTCTCCCCTCCTACAGAAACTTTCTCCCCTCCCACCAGAAACGTTCTCCCCCTCTCACCAGAAACTTTCACCCTCTCTCACCAGAAAGTTTCCCCCTCACACCAGAAACTTTCTCCTCTCTCACCAAAAACTTTCTCCTCTCACACCAGAAACATTCTGACCTCCCACAAGAAAATTTCTCCCTCACCGACTAGAAACATTCTCCCCCTCTCACCAGAAACTTTCTCTCTCTCCCACCAGAAACTTTTCCCCTTCACACCAGAAACTTTCTCCTCTCTCACCAGAAACTTGTTCCCTTCACAACAGAAACTTTTCCCCCTCACACCAGAAACTTTCTCCTCTCAGACCAGAAACTTCTTCCCCTCCCACCAGAAACTTTCTGCCCTCCCACCAGAATCTTTCTTCCTCTCTCACCAGAAACATTCTCCATTCTCACCAGAAATTTTCTCCTCTCACACCAGAAACATTCTCCCCTCCCACCAGAAGCTTTCTTCCCCTCCCACCAGAAACTTTCTCCCTCTCTCACCAGAAACTTTCTTTCCTCCAACCAGAAACTTTCTCCTTCTCTCACCAGAAACGTTTCCCCCTTGCACCAGAAACTTCTTCCCCTCCCACCAGAAACTTTCTCCCTCTCTCACCAGAAATCTCCTCCCCTCCCACCAGAAACTTTCTCTCCTCCCACCAGAAACTTCCTCCCCTCCCACCAGAAACTTTCTCACCCTGTCACCAGAAATTATTCCCCCACACACCAGCAATTTTCTCCCCTCCCACCAGAAACTTTCTCCACCTCTGACCAGAAACTTGTTCCCCCTCTCCCCAGAAACTGTCTCCCCTCCCACCAGAAACTTCTCCCTCTCTCACCAGAAACTTTCTCCAGTCACACCCGAAAATTCCTCCACTCCCAGCAGAAACTTCCTCCCCTCTCACCAAAAGCTTTCTCCCCTCCCACCAGAAACATTCTCCCCCTCACCAGAAACTTTCTCCCCCTCCCACCAGATACTTTCTCCCCTCCCACCAGAAACTTTCTCCCCTCCCATAAGAAACTTTCTCCCCCTCTCATCAGAAACTATCTCCACTCCCACCAGAAACTATCTCCCTCTCTCACCAGAAACTTTCTCCTCTCTCACCGGAAACTTTCTCCCTCTTTCACCAGAAACTTTGTCCCCATGCCACCAGAAACTTTCCCCTCTCCGACCAGAAACTTTCTCCCCCTCACACCAGAAGCTTTCTCCTCTCTCACGAGAAACCTTCTCCTCTCACACCAGAAACTTTCTCCACCTCTGACCAGAAACTTGTTCCCCCTCTCACCAGAAACTGTCTCCCCTCCCACCAGAAACAATCTCCCTCTCTCACCAGAAACTTTCTCCTCTCTCACCGGAAACTTTCTCCCTCTTTCACCAGAAACTTTGTCCCCATGCCACCAGAAACTTTCCCCCCTCCGACCAGAAATGCTCTCCCCTCCCACCAGAAACTTTCGCCACCTCTCACCAGAAACTTTCTCCCTCTTTCACCAGAAACTTTCTCCCCATGCCACCAGAAACTTCCTCCCCTCCCACCGGAAGCGTTCTCCCCTCCCACCAGAAACCTTGTCCCCCTCTCACCAGAAACTTTCTCCCTCTTTCACTAGGAACTTTCTCCCCCTGCCAACAGAAACTTTCTCCCCTCGCACCAGAAACGTTGTCCCCCTCTCACCATTAACTTTCTACCCCTCCCACCAGAAACTTTCTCCCCTCCCACAGGAAACTTTCTCCCCCTCCCACCAGAAACTTTCTCCCCTCCCACCAGAAACTTTCTCCCCCTCACACCAGAAACTTTCTCCTCTCTCACGAGAAACCTTCTCCTCTCACACCAGAAACATTCTCTCCTCCAACCAGAAAATTTCTCCCTCTCCCAGCAGAAACTTTCCCCCCTCACACGAGAAACTTTCTCCCCTCACACCAGAAACTTTCTCCCTCTTTCACCAGAAACTTTCTGTTTCTCTTACCAGAAATTTCTCCCCTCTCACCAGAAACGTTCTCCCCCTCCCACCAGAAACTTTCTCTCCTCCCACCAGAAACTTTCTTCTTCTCTAACCAGAAACGTTCTCCTCTCTCTCCAGAAACTTTCTTCCCTCCCACCAGAAACGTTCTTCCTTTCTCAACAGAAACTTTCTCCCTCTCTCACCAGAAACTTTCTCCTCTCACACCAGAAACATTCTCCCCTCCCACCAGAAAATTTCTCCCTTTCCCACCAAAATCTTTTCCCCCTCACACCAGAAATATTCTCCTCTCTCACCAGAAACTTTCTCCTCTCACACCAGAAACTTCCTCCCCTCCCACCAGAAACTTTCTCCCCCTCCCACCACAAACTTTCTCCCCTCCCACCACAAACTTTCTCCCCCTGTCACCAGAAACTTTTCCCCCTCACACCAGAAACTTTCTCTCCTCACACCAGAAACTTTCTCCCCCTCACCAGAAACTTCTTCCCCCCTACCAGAAACTTCTTCCCCCCTCTCCAGAAACTTTCTCCCCCTCCCACCAGAAACTTTCTCCCCCCCCACCAGAAACTTTCTCCCCCTCACACCAGAAAGTTTCGCCCCTCACACCAGAAACTTTCCCCTCTCTCACCAGAAACTTTCTCCATTCACACCAGAAACATTCTGCCCTCCCACCAGAAAATTTCTCCCTCTCCCACCAGAAACTTTTCTCCCTCACACCAAAAATTTTCTCCTCTCTCACCAGAATCTTTCTACTCTCACACCAGAAACTTCCTCCCCTCCCACCAGAAACTTTCTCCCCCTCTGACCAGAAACTTTTTCCCCTGCCAGCAGAAACTTTCTCCCATCCCACCAGAAACTTTCTCCCCTCCCACCAGAAACTTTCTCCCCCTCACACCAGAAACGTTTTCCCTTTCCCATCAGAAACTTTCTCCCCGTCTGACCAGAAACTTTCTCCCTCTCCCACCAGAAAATTTCTGCCCTCCCACCAGCAACTTTCTTCCTCTCTCACCAGAAACATTCTCCTCTCACACCAGAAACTCCCTCCCCTCCCACCAGAAACTTTCTCCCCTTCCACCAGCAACTTTCTCCCACTCCCACCAGAAACTTCCTCCCCTCTCACCAGAAACTTTCTCCCCTCCCACCAGAAACTTTCTCCCCCTCCCACCAGAAACTTTCTCCCCTCCCACCAGAAACTTTCTCCCCCTCACACCAGAAACTTTCTCCTCTCTCACGAGAAACCTTCTCCTCTCACACCAGAAACATTCTGTCCTCCAACCAGAAAATTTCTCCCTCTCCCAGCAGAAACTTTCCCCCCTCACACGAGAAACTTTCTCCCCTCACATCAGAAACTTTCTCCTTTCTCACCAGAAACTTTCTCCCTCTTTCACCAGAAACTTTCTGTTTCTCTTACCAGAAATTTCTCCCCTCTCACCAGAAACGTTCTCCCCCTCCCACCAGAAACTTTCTCTCCTCCCACCAGAAACTTTCTCTCCTCCCACCAGAAACTTTCTTCTTCTCTAACCAGAAACTTTCTCCTCTCTCTCCAGAAACTTTCTTCCCTCCCACCAGAAACGTTCTTCCTTTCTCAACAGAAACTTTCTCCCTCTCTCACCAGAAACTTTCTCCTCTCACACCAGAAACATTCTCCCCTCCCACCAGAAAATTTCTCCCTTTCCCACCAAAATCTTTTCCCCCTCACACCAGAAACATTCTCCTCTCTCACCAGAAACATTCTCCTCTCACACCAGAAACATTCTCCCCTCCCACCAGAAAATTTCTCCCTTTCCCACCAAAATCTTTTCCCCCTCACACCAGAAACATTCTCCTCTCTCACCAGAAACTTTCTCCTCTCACACCAGAAACTTCCTCCCCTCCCACCAGAAACTTTCTCCCCCTCCCACCACAAACTTTCTCCCCTCCCACCACAAACTTTCTCCCCCTGTCACCAGAAACTTTTCCCCCTCACACCAGAAACTTTCTCTCCTCACACCAGAAACTTTCTCCCCCTCACCAGAAACTTCTTCCCCCCTACCAGAAACTTCTTCCCCCCTCTCCAGAAACTTTCTCCCCCTCCCACCAGAAACTTTCTCCCCCCCCACCAGAAACTTTCTCCCCCTCACACCAGAAAGTTTCGCCCCTCACACCAGAAACTTTCCCCTCTCTCACCAGAAACTTTCTCCATTCACACCAGAAACATTCTGCCCTCCCACCAGAAAATTTCTCCCTCTCCCACCAGAAACTTTTCTCCCTCACACCAAAAATTTTCTCCTCTCTCACCAGAATCTTTCTACTCTCACACCAGAAACTTCCTCCCCTCCCACCAGAAACTTTCTCCCCCTCTGACCAGAAACCTTTTCCCCTGCCAGCAGAAACTTTCTCCCATCCCACCAGAAACTTTCTCCCCTCCCACCAGAAACTTTCTCCCCCTCACACCAGAAACGTTTTCCCTTTCCCATCAGAAACTTTCTCCCCGTCTGACCAGAAACTTTCTCCCTCTCCCACCAGAAAATTTCTGCCCTCCCACCAGCAACTTTCTTCCTCTCTCACCAGAAACATTCTCCTCTCACACTAGAAACTCCCTCCCCTCCCACCAGAAACTTTCTCCCCTTCCACCAGCAACTTTCTCCCACTCCCACCAGAAACTTCCTCCCCTCTCACCAGAAACTTTCTCCCCTCCCACCAGAAACTTTCTCCCCATCTGACCAGAAACTTTTCCCCCTGCCAGCAGAAACTTTCTCCCATCCCACCAGAAACTTTCTCTCCTCCCACCAGAAACTTTCTCCCCTTCTCACCAGAAACTTTCTCCCCGTCACACCAGAAACTTTCCCCCCTCACACCAAAAAGTTTCTCCTTTTACACCAGAAACATTCTCTCCTCCCACCAGAAACTTTCTCCCACTCCCACCAGAAACTTCCTCCCCTCTCACCAGAAACTTTCTCCCCTCCCACCAGAAACTTTCTCCCTCTCTCACCAGAAACTTTGCCCCCTCACACCAGAAACTTACTCCCCTCCCACCAGAAACTTTCTCCCCTCCCACCAGAAACTTTCTTCCTCTCCCACCAGAAACTTTCTCCTCTCACACGAGAAACTTTCTCCTCTCTCACCAGAAACTTTCTCCCCTCCCACCAGAAACTTTCTTCCTCTCCCACCAGAAACTTCCTCCTCTCACACGAGAAACTTTGTCCTCTCACACCAGAAACTTTCTCCCCTCCTATCAGAAACATTCTCCCCCTGCCCGCAGAAACTTTCTCCCATCCCACCAGAAACTTTCTCCCCTCCCACCGGAAACTTTCTCCCCTCCCACCAGAAAATTTCTCCCTTTCCCACCAAAATCTTTTCCCCCTCACACCAGAAACATTCTCCTCTCTCACCAGAAACTTTCTCCTCTCACACCAGAAACTTCCTCCCCTCCCACCAGAAACTTTCTCCCCCTCCCACCACAAACTTTCTCCCCTCCCACCAGAAACTTTCTCCCCCTCACCAGAAACTTTTCCCCCTCACACCAGAAACTTTTCGCCCTCACACCAGAAACTTCCTCCCCTCCCACCATAAACTTTCCCCCTCCAACCAGAAACTTTCTTCCCCTCCCACAAGAAACATCCTCCTCTCTCACCCAAAATTTTCTCTGCTACCACCAGAAATTTTCTGCCTCTCTCACCACAAACTTTCTCCCCTCCCACCAGAAACTTTCTTCCTCTCCCACCAGAAACTTTCTCCTCTCACACGAGAAACTTTCTCCTCTCACACCAGAAACATTCTGCCTTCCCACGAGAAAATTTCTCCCTCTCCGACGAGAAACTATTCTCCCTCAGAGCACAAATTTTCTCCTCTCTCACCAGAAACTTTCTCCTCTCACACCAGAAACTTCCTCCCCTCCCACCAGAAACTTTCTCCCCCTCTGACCAGAAACTTTTCCCCCTGCCAGCCGAAACTTTTCCCCCTGCCAGCCGAAACTTTCTCCCATCCCACCAGAAACTTTCTCCCCTCCCACCAGAAACTTTCTCCCCTCACACCAGAAACTTTCTCTCCTCACACCAGAACCTTTCTCCCCCTCACCAGAAACTTCTTACCCTTCTCACCAGAAACTTTCTCCCCCTCCCACCAGAAACTTTCTCCCCTCCCACCAGAAATTTTCTCCCCCTCCCACCAGATACTTTCCCCCCTCCCACCAGAAAAGTTCTCCCGTCGCATAAGAAAATTTCTCCTCCTCTCACCAGAAACTATCTCCGCTCCCACCAGAAACTATCTCCCCCTCTCACCAGAAACTTTCTCCTCTCTCACCAGAAACTTTCTCCCTCTTTCACCGGAAACTTTCTCCCCATGCCACCAGAAACTTCCTCCCCTCCCACCGGAAGCGTTCTCCCCTCCCACCAGAAACCTTGTCCCCCTCTCACCAGAAACTTTCTCCCTCTTTCACCAGGAACTTTCTCCCCCTGCCAACAGAAACTTTCTCCCCTCGCACCAGAAACGTTGTCCCCCTCTCACCAGAAACTTTCTCCCTCTCTCACCAGCAACTTTCTCCTCTCACACCAGAAATTTCTCCCTTCCCACCAAAAAATTTCTCCCTGTCCCACCAGAAACTTTTCTCCCTCGCACCACAAATTTTTTCCTCTCTCACCGGAAACTTTCTCCCCCTCCCACCATTAACTTTCTCCCCCTCCCACCAGAAACTTTCTCCCCTCCCACAGGAAACTTTCTCCCCCTCCCACCAGAAACTTTCTCCCCTCCCACCAAAACTTTCTCCCCCTCACACCAGAAACTTTCTCCTCTCTCACGAGAAACCTTCTCCTCTCACACCAGAAACATTCTCTCCTCCAACCAGAAAATTTCTCCCTCTCCCACCAGAAGCTTTCCCCCCTCACACGAGAAACTTTCTCCCCTCACACCAGAAACTTTCTCCTCTCTCACCAGAAACTTTCTCCCACTTTCACCAGAAACTTTCTGTTTCTCTTACCAGAAATTTCTCCCCTCTCACCAGAAACCTTCTCACCCTCCCACCAGAAACTTTCTCCCCTCCCACCAGAAACTTTCTTCTTCTTTCACCAGAAACTTTCTCCTCTCTCTCCAGAAACTTTCTTCCCTCCCACCAGAAACGTTCTCCCTCTCTCAACAGAAACTTTCTTCCTCTCTCACCAGAAACTTTCTCCTCTCACACCAGAAACATTCTCCCCTCCCACCAGAAAATTTCTCCCTTTCCCACCAAAATCTTTTCCCCCTCACACCAGAAACATTCTCCTCTCTCACCAGAAACTTTCTCCTCTCACACCATTAACTTTCTCCCCCTCCCACCAGAAACTTTCTCCCCTCCCACAGGAAACTTTCTCCCCCTCCCACCAGAAACTTTCTCCCCTCCCACCAGAAACTTTCTCCCCCTCACACCAGAAACTTTCTCCTCTCTCACGAGAAACCTTCTCCTCTCACACCAGAAACATTCTCTCCTCCAACCAGAAAATTTCTCCCTCTCCCACCAGAAGCTTTCCCCCCTCACACGAGAAACTTTCTCCCCTCACACCAGAAACTTTCTCCTCTCTCACCAGAAACTTTCTCCCTCTTTCACCAGAAACTTTCTGTTTCTCTTACCAGAAATTTCTCCCCTCTCACCAGAAACCTTCTCACCCTCCCACCAGAAACTTTCTCCCCTCCCACCAGAAACTTTCTTCTTCTTTCACCAGAAACTTTCTCCTCTCTCTCCTGAAACTTTCTTCCCTCCCACCAGAAACGTTCTCCCTCTCTCAACAGAAACTTTCTTCCTCTCTCACCAGAAACTTTCTCCTCTCACACCAGAAACATTCTCCCCTCCCACCAGAAAATTTCTCCCTTTCCCACCAAAATCTTTTCCCCCTCACACCAGAAACATTCTCCTCTCTCACCAGAAACTTTCTCCTCTCACACCAGAAACTTCCTCCCCTCCCACCAGAAACTTTCTCCCCCTCCCACCACAAACTTTCTCCCCTCCCACCAGAAACTTTCTCCCCCTGTCAGCAGAAACTTTTCCCCCTCACACCAGAAACTTTCTCTCCTCACACCAGAAACTTTCTCCCCCTCACCAGAAACTTCTTCCCCCCTACCAGAAACTTCTTCCCCCCTCTCCAGAAACTTTCTCCCCCTCCCACCAGAAACTTTCACCCCTCCCACCAGAAACTTTCTCCCCCTCACACCAGAAAGTTTCGCCCCTCACACCAGAAACTTCCCCCTCTCTCACCAGAAACTTTCTCCATTCACACCAGAAACATTCTGCCCTCCCACCAGAAAATTTCTCCCTCTCCCACCAGAAACTTTTCTCCCACACACCAAAAATTTTCTCCTCTCTCACCAGAATCTTTCTCCTTTCACACCAGAAACTTCCTGCCTTCGACCAGAAACTTTCTCCCCCTCTGACCAGAAACATTTCCCCCTGCCAGCAGAAACTTTCTCCCATCCCACCAGAAACTTTCTCCCCTCCCACCAGAAACTTTCTCCCCCTCACACCAGAAACGTTTTCCCTTTCCCATCAGAAACTTTCTCCCCGTCTCACCAGAAACTTTCTCCCTCTCACACCAGAAAATTTCTGCCCTCCCACCAGCAACTTTCTTCCTCTCTCACCAGAAACATTCTGCTTTCTCACCAGAAATTTTCTCCTCTCACACCAGAAACTCCCTCCCCTCCCACCAGAAACTTTCTCCCCTCCCACCAGCAACTTTCTCCCACTCCCACCAGAAACTTCCTCCCCTCTCACCAGAAACTTTCTCCCCCTCCCACCAGAAACTTTCTCCCTCTCTGACCAGAAACTTTTCTCCCTGCCAGCAGAAACTTTCTCCCATCCCACCAGAAACTTTCTCTCCTCCCACCAGAAACTTTCTCCCCTTCTCACCAGAAACTTTCTCCCCCTCACACCAGAACTTTCCCCCCTGACACCAAAAAGTTTCTCCTGTTACACCAGAAACATTCTCTCCTCCCACCAGAAACTTTCTTCCTCTCCCACCAGAAACTTTCCCCCTCACACCAGAAACTTTCTCCTCTCTCACCAGAAACTTTCTCCTGTCACACCAGAAACTGCGTCCCCTCCCACCAGAATCTTTCTCCCCCTGTCACCAGAAACTTTTCCCCCTCACACCAGAAACTTGCTCTCCTCACGCCAGATACTTTCTCCCCCTTTCACCAGAAACTTCTTCCCTCCCACCAGAAACATTCTCCCCTCCCACCAGAAACATTCTCCCCCTCCCACCAGAAGCTTTCTCCCTCTCCCACCAGAAAGTTTCTCTCTCTCCCAGCAGAAACTTTCTCCCTCTCTCACCAGAAACTTTCTCCCCACTCACCAGAAACTGTCCCCTCTGTCACCAGAAACTTTCTCCTGTCACACCCGAAATTTCATCCACTCCCACCAGAAACTTCCTCCCTTCTCACCAAAACTTTCTCTCCTCCCACCAGAAACATTCTCTCCTCACACCAGAAAATTTCTCTCTCTCTCACCAGAAATTTCTCCCCTCCCACCAGAAACTTTCTCCCCCTCCCACCAGAAACTTTCTCCCCTCCTATCAAAAACTTTCTCCCCCTCCCAGCAGAAACTTTCTCCCCCTCCCACCAGAAACTTTCTCCCCTCCCACCAGAAACTTTCTCCCCTTCCCACCAGAAACTTTCTCCCCCTGTCACCAGAAACTTTTCCCCCTCACACCGGAAACTTTCTCCCCTCCCGCCAGAAACTTTCTCCCCTTCCCACCAGAAACGTTCTCCCCCTGTCACCAGAAACTTTTCCCCCTGCCAGCAGAAACTTTCTCCCATCCCACCAGAAACTTTCTCCCACTCTCACCAGAAAATTTTCTCCCTCACCCACCAGAAACATTCTCCCCCTCTCACCAGAAACTTTCTCTCTCTCTCCCACCAGAAACTTTTTCCCCTTCACACCAGAAACTTTCTCCGCTTCCACCAGAAGCTTTCCCCCTCTCGCACCAGATACTTTCTGCTGTCACACCAGAAACTTTCTACCCTCCCACCAGAAACTTTCTCCGTCTCCCACCCAGAAACTTTCCCCCCTCACACCAGAAACTTTCTCTCCTCCCACCAGAAACTTTCTCCTCTCTCACAACTTTTCCCCCCTCAGACCAGAAACTTTCTCCTCTCCCACCAGAAACTTTCTCCCTCTCTCACCAGCAACTTTTCCCCCCTCACAACAGAAACTTCCTCATCTCTGACCAGAAACTTTCTCCCGCTCTGACCAGGAACTTTCTCCCCTCCTACCATTAACTTTCACCCCCTCCCCACCATTAACTTTCTCCCCTCCAACCAGAAACTTTCTCCCTCCACACGAAACTTACTCCCCCTTCCACCAGAAACTTTCTCCCCTCCCACCAGAAACTTAATCCCCTCCCACCAGACACTTTCTCCCCCTCTCAGCAGAAACTATCTCCTCTCTCACCAGAAAATTTCTCCCCCTCCATCAGAAACTTTGTCCCCTCCCACCAGAAACTTTCTCCCTCTCCCACCAGAAAATTTCCCCCTCACCCACCAGAAACATTCTCCCCCTCTCACCAGAAACTTTCTCTCTCTCCCACCAGAAAGTTTCTCTCTCTCCCACCAGAAACTTTCTCCCTCTCTCACCAGAAACTTTCTCTCCTCCCACCAGAAACATTCTCCCCTCCCACCAGAAACATTCTCCCCCTCCCACCAGAAGCTTTCTCCCTCTCCCACCCAGAAAGTTTCTCTCTCTCCACCAGAAACTTTCTCCCTCTCTCACCAGAAACTTTCTCTCCTCCCACCAGAAACATTCTCTCCTCACACCAGAAAATTTCACTCTCTCTCACCAGAAATTTTCTCCCCCTCCCACCAGAAACTTTCTCCCCCTCCCACCAGAAACTTTCTCCCCTCCTATCAGAAACTTTCTCCCCCTCCCAGCAGAAACTTTCTCCCCCTCCCACCAGAAACTTTCTCCCCTCCCGCCAGAAACTTTCTCCCCTTCCCACGAGAAACTTTCTCCCCCTGTCACCAGAAACTTTTCCCCCTCACACCGGAAACTTTCTCCCCTCCCCGCCAGAACTTTCTCCCCTTCCCACCAGAAACTTTCTCCCCTTCCCACCAGAAACGTTCTCCCCCTGTCACCAGAAACTTTTCCCCTGCCAGCAGAAACTTTCTCCCATCCCACCAGAAACTTTTCTCCCACTCTCACCAGAAGCTTCTTCCCCCTCCCACCAGAAACTTTCTCCCTCTCTCACCAGAAATTTCTCCCTCACCCACCAGAAACATTCTCCCTCTCTCACCAGAAACTTTCTCTCTCTCTCCCACCAGAAACTTTTCCCCTTCACACCAGAAACTTTCTCCGCTTCCACCAGAAGCTTTCCCCCTCTCGCACCAGATACTTTCTGCTGTCACACCAGAAACTTTCTACCCTCCCACCAGAAACTTTCTCCGTCTCCCACCAGAAACTTTCCCCCCTCACACCAGAAACTTTCTCTCCTCCCACCAGAAACTTTCTCCTCCCTCACAACTTTTCCCCCTCAGACCAGAAACTTTCTCCTCTCCCACCAGAAACTTTCTCCCTCTCTCACCAGCAACTTTTCCCCCTCACACCAGAAACTTCCTCACCTCCCACCAGAAACTTTCTCCCGCTCTCACCAGGAACTTTCTCCCCTCCTACCATTAACTTTCACCCCCTCCCACCATTAACTTTCTCCCCCTCCAACCAGAAACTTTCTCCCCTCCCACACGAAACTTTCTCCCCCTTCCACCAGAAACTTTCTCCCCTCCCACCAGAAACTTAATCCCCTCCCACCAGAAACTTTCTTCCTCTCCCACCAGAAACTTTCTCCTCTCACACGAGAAACTTTCTCCTCTCACACCAGAAACTTTCTCCCGTCCTATCAGAAACATTCTCCCCTGCCCGCAGAAACTTTCTCTCATCCCACCAGAAACTTTCTCCCCTCCCACCAGAAACTTTCTCCCCTCCCACCAGAAAATTTCTCCCTTTCCCACCAAAATCTTTTCCCCCTCACACCAGAAACATTCTCCTCTCTCACCAGAAACTTTCTCCTCTCACACCAGAAACTTCCTCCCCTCCCACCAGAAACTTTCTCCCCCTCCCACCACAAACTTTCTCCCCTCCCACCAGAAACTTTCGTCCCCTCACCAGAAACTTTTCCCCCTCACACCAGAAACGTTGTCCCCCTCTCACCAGAAACTTTCTCCCTCTCTCACCAGCAACTTTCTCCTCTCACACCAGAAACATTCTCCCTTCCCACCAAAAAATTTCTCCCTGTCCCACCAGAAACTTTTCTCCCTCACACCACAAATTTTTTCCTCTCTCACCAGAAACTTTCTCCCCCTCCCACCATTAACTTTCTCCCCCTCCCACCAGAAACTTTCTCCCCTCCCACAGGAAACTTTCTCCCCCTCCCACCAGAAACTTTCTCCCCTCCCACCAGAAACTTTCTCCCCCTCACACCAGAAACTTTCTCCTCTCTCACGAGAAACCTTCTCCTCTCACACCAGAAACATTCTCTCCTCCAACCAGAAACTTTCTCCTCTCTCACCAGAAACTTTCTCCCTCTTTCACCAGAAACTTTCTGTTTCTCTTACCAGAAATTTCTCCCCTCTCACCAGAAACGTTCTCACCCTCCCACCAGAAACTTTCTCCCCTCCAACCAGAAACATTCTTTTTCTCTCACCAGAAACTTTCTCCTCTCTCTCCAGAAACTTTCTTCTCTCCCACCAGAAACGTTCTCCCTCTCTCAACAGAAACTTTCTCCCTCTCTCACCAGAAACTTTCTCCTCTCACACCAGAAACATTCTCCCCTCCCACCAGAAAATTTCTCCCTTTCCCACCAAAATCTTTTCCCCCTCACACCAGAAACATTCTCCTCTCTCACCAGAAACTTTCTCCTCTCACACCAGAAACTTCCTCCCCTCCCACCAGAAACTTTCTCCCCCCTCCCACCACAAACTTTCTCCCCTCCCACCAGAAACTTTCTCCCCCTGTCAGCAGAAACTTTTCCCCCTCACACCAGAAACTTTCACCCCCTCACCAGAAACTTCTTCCCCCCTACCAGAAACTTCTTCCCCCTTCTCCAGAAACTTTCTCCCCCTCCCACCAGAAACTTTCTCCCCTCCCACCAGAAAATTTCTCCCCCTCACACCAGAAACGTTTTCCCTTTCCCATCAGAAACTTTCTCCCCGTCTCACCAGAAACTTTCTCCCTCTCCCACCAGAAAATTTCTGCCCTCCCACCAGCAACTTTCTTCCTCTCTCACCAGAAACATTCTGCTTTCTCACCAGAAATTTTCTCCTCTCACACCAGAAACTCCCTCCCCTCCCACCAGAAACTTTCTCCCCTCCCACCAGCAACTTTCTCCCACTCCCACCAGAAACTTCCTCCCCTCTCACCAGAAACTTTCTCCCCTCCCACCAGAAACTTTCTCCCCCTCTGACCAGAAACTTTTCCCCCTGGCAGCAGAAACTTTCTCCCATCCCACCAGAAACTTTCTCTCCTCCCACCAGAAACTTTCTCCCCTTCTCACCAGAAACCTTCTCCCCCTCACACCAGAAACTTTCCCCCCTCACACCAAAAAGTTTCTCCTCTTACACCAGAAACATTCTCTCCTCCCACCAGAAACTTTCTCCCTCTCCCACCAGAAACTTTCCCCCTCACACCAGAAACTTTCTCCTCTCTCACCAGAAACTTTCTCCTGTCACACCAGAAACTGCCTCCCCTCCCACCAGAATCTTTCTCTCCCTGTCACCAGAAACTTTTCCCCCTCACACCAGAAACTTGCTCTCCTCACGCCAGATACTTTTCCCCCTCACACCAGAAACTTTTCCCCCTCACACCAGAAACTTCCTCCCCTCCCACCATAAACTTTCCCCCTCCAACCTGAAACTTTCTTCCCTCCCATAAGAAACATCCTCCTCTCTCACCCAAAATTTTCTCTGCTACCACCAGAAATTTTCTGCCTCTCTCACCAGAAACTTTCTCCCCTCCCACCAGAAACTTTCTTCCTCTCCCACCAGAAACTTTCTCCTCTCACACGAGAAACTTTCTCCTCTCACACCAGAAACATTCTGCCTTCCCACGAGAAAATTTCTCCCTCTCCGACGAGAAACTATTCTCCCTCACAGCACAAATTTTCTCCTATCTCAGCAGAAACTTTCTCTTCTCACACCAGAAACTTCCTCCCCTCCCACCAGAAACTTTCTCCCCCTCTGACCAGAAACTTTTCCCCCTGCCAGCCGAAACTTTTCCCCCTGCCAGCCGAAACTTTCTGCCATCCCACCAGAAACTTTCTCCCCTCCCACCAGAAACTTTCTCCCCTCACACCAGAAACTTTCTCTCCTCACACCAGAAACTTTGTCCCCCTCACCAGAAACTTCTTCCCCCTCTCACCAGAAACTTTCTCCCCCTCCCACCAGAAACTTTCTCCCCTCCCACCAGAAATTTTCTCCCCCTCCCACCAGATACTTTCCCCCCTCCCACCGGAAAAGTTCTCCCGTCGCATAAGAAAATTTCTCCCCCTCTCACCAGAAACTATCTCCGCTCCCACCAGAAACTATCTGCCCCTCTCACCAGAAACTTTCTCCTCTCTCACCAGAAACTTTCTCCCTCTTTCACCAGAAACTTTCTCCCCATGCCACCAGAAACTTCCTCCCCTCCCACCGGAAGCGTTCTCCCCCTCCCACCAGAAACCTTGTCCCCCTCTCACCAGAAACTTTCTCCCTCTTTCACCAGGAACTTTCTCTCCCTGCCAACAGAAACTTTCTCCCCTCGCACCAGAAACGTTGTCCCCCTCTCACCAGAAACTTTCTCCCTCTCTCACCAGCAACTTTCTCCTCTCACACCAGAAACATTCTCCCTTCCCACCAAAAAATTTCTCCCTGTCCCACCAGAAACTTTTCTCCCTCACACCACAAATTTTTTCCTCTCTCACCAGAAACTTTCTCCCCCTCCCACCATTAACTTTCTCCCCCTCCCACCAGAAACTTTCTCCCCTCCCACAGGAAACTTTCTCCCCCTCCCACCAGAAACTTTCTCCCCTCCCACCAGAAACTTTCTCCCCCTCACACCAGAAACTTTCTCCTCTCTCACGAGAAACCTTCTCCTCTCACACCAGAAACATTCTCTCCTCCAACCAGAAACTTTCTCCTCTCTCACCAGAAACTTTCTCCCTCTTTCACCAGAAACTTTCTGTTTCTCTTACCAGAAATTTCTCCCCTCTCACCAGAAACGTTCTCACCCTCCCACCAGAACTTTCTCCCTCCAACCAGAAACTTTCTTTTTCTCTCACCAGAAACTTTCTCCTCTCTCTCCAGAAACTTTCTTCTCTCCCACCAGAAACGTTCTCCCTCTCTCAACAGAAACTTTCTCCCTCTCTCACCAGAAACATTCTCCTCTCACACCAGAAACATTCTCCCCTCCCACCAGAAAATTTCTCCCTTTCCACCCAAAATCTTTTCCCCCTCACACCAGGAACATTCTCCTCTCTCACCAGAAACTTTCTCCTCTCACACCAGAAACTTCCTCCCCTCCCACCAGAAACTTTCTCCCCCTCCCACCACAAACTTTCTCCCCTCCCACCAGAAACTTTCTCCCCCTCACCAGAAACTTTTCCCCCTCACACCAGAAACTTTTCCCCCTCACACCAGAAACTTCCTCCCCTCCACCATAAACTTTCCCCTCCAACCTGAAACTTTCTTCCCCTCCCATAAGAAACATCCTCCTCCTCTCACCCAAAATTTTCTCTGCTACCACCAGAAATTTTCTGCCTCTCTCACCAGAAACTTTCTCCCTCCCACCAGAAACTTTCTTCCTCTCCACCAGAAACTTTCTCCTCTCACACGAGAAACTTTCTCCTCTCACACCAGAAACATTCTGCCTTCCCACGAGAAAATTTCTCCCTCTCCGACGAGAAACTATTCTCCCTCACAGCACAAATTTTCTCCTATCTCACCAGAAACTTTCTCCTCTCACACCAGAAACTTCCTCCCCTCCCACCAGAAACTTTCTCCCCCTCTGACCAGAAACTTTTCCCCCTGCCAGCCGAAACTTTTCCCCCTGCCAGCCGAAACTTTCTCCCATCCCACCAGAAACTTTCTCCCCTCCCACCAGAAACTTTCTCCCCTCACACCAGAAACTTTCTCTCCTCACACCAGAAACTTTCTCCCCCTCACCAGAACCTTCTTCCCCCTCTCACCAGAAACTTTCTCCCCCTCCCACCAGAAACTTTCTCCCCTCCCACCAGAAATTTTCTCCCCCTCCCACCAGATACTTTCCCCCCTCCCACCAGAAAAGTTCTCCCGTCGCATAAGAAAATTTCTCCCCCTCTCACCAGAAACTATCTCCCGCTCCCACCAGAAACTATCTGCCCCTCTCACCAGCAACTTTCTCCTCTCTCACCAGAAACTTTCTCCCTCTTTCACCAGAAACTTTCTCCCCATGCCACCAGAAACTTCCTCCCCTCCCACCGGAAGCGTTCTCCCCTCCCACCAGAAACCTTGTCCCCCTCTCACCAGAAACTTTCTCCCTCTTTCACCAGGAACTTTCTCCCCCTGCCAACAGAAACTTTCTCCCCTCGCACCAGAAACGTTGTCCCCCCTCTCACCAGAAACTTTCTCCCTCTCTCACCAGCAACTTTCTCCTCTCACACCAGAAACATTCTCCCTTCCCACCAAAAAATTTCTCCCTGTCCCACCAGAAACTTTTCTCCCTCACACCACAAATTTTTTCCTCTCTCACCAGAAACTTTCTCCCCCTCCCACCATTAACTTTCTCCCCCTCCCACCAGAAAACTTTCTCCCCTCCCACAGGAAACTTTCTCCCCCCTCCCACCAGAAACTTTCTCCCCTCCCACCAGAAACTTTCTCCCCCTCACACCAGAAACTTTCTCCTCTCTCACGAGAAACCTTCTCCTCTCACACCAGAAACATTCTCTCCTGCAACCAGAAACTTTCTCCTCTCTCACCAGAAACTTTCTCCCTCTTTCACCAGAAACTTTCTGTTTCTCTTACCAGAAATTTCTCCCCTCTCACCAGAACGTTCTCACCCTCCCACCAGAAACTTTCTCCCCTCCAACCAGAACTTTCTTTTTCTCTCACCAGAAACTTTCTCCTCTCTCTCCAGAAACTTTCTTCTCTCCCACCAGAAACGTTCTCCTCTCTCAACAGAAACTTTCTCCCTCTCTCACCAGAAACTTTCTCCTCTCACACCAGAAACATTCTCCCCTCCCACCAGAAAATTTCTCCCTTTCCCACCAAAATCTTTTCCCCCTCACACCAGAAACATTCTCCTCTCTCACCAGAAAACTTTCTCCTCTCACACCAGAAACTTCCTCCCCTCCCACCAGAAACTTTCTCCCCCTCCCACCACAAACTTTCTCCCCTCCCACCAGAAACTTTCTCCCCCCTGTCAGCAGAAACTTTTCCCCCTCACACCAGAAACTTTCACCCCCTCACCAGAAACTTCTTCCCCCCTACCAGAAACTTCTTCCCCCTCTCCAGAAACTTTCTCCCCCTCCCACCAGAAACTTTCTCCCCTCCCACCAGAAAATTTCTCCCCCTCACACCAGAAACGTTTTCCCTTTCCCATCAGAAACTTTCTCCCCGTTCACCAGAAACTTTCTCCCTCTCCCACCCAGAAAATTTCTGCCCTCCCACCAGCAACTTTCTTCCTCTCTCACCAGAAACATTCTGCTTTCTCACCAGAAATTTTCTCCTCTCACACCAGAAACTCCCTCCCCTCCCACCAGAAACT